>NW_026511358.1:0-128447 GCF_027579735.1 Bombina bombina | reverse complement strand
TTTAGAATTTTGAGATCCAAGATTGGTCTGAAAGTTCCCTCTTTTTTGGGAACCACAAACAGGTTTGAGTAAAAACCTAGCCCTTGTTCCGCTTTTGGAACTGGGTGGATCACTCCCATGGTATGTAGGTCTTCTACATAGCGTAAGAACGCCTCTCTCTTTGTCTGGTTTGCAGACAATTGAGAAACGTGAAATCTCCCCATGGGGGGGAGTCTTTGAAGTCCAGAAGATATCCCTGGGACACAATTTCTAAAGCCCAGGAATTGTGAACATCTCTTGCCCAAGCCTGAGCGAAGAGAGAGAGTCTGCCCCTACTAGATCCGGTCCCGGATCGGGGGCTACCCCTTCATGCTGTCTTGGAGGCAGTAGCAGGCTTCTTGGCCTGTTTACCCTTGTTCCAAGCCTGGTTAGATCTCCAGACTGACTTGGATTAGGCAAAATTCCCCTCTTGCTTTGCAGCAGGGGAAGCTGAAGCAGGACCACCCTTGAAGTTCCGAAAGGAACAAAAATTATTTTGTTTGGTCCTCATTTTATTTGTTTTATCCTGAGGGAGGGCGTGGCCTTTCGCTCCAGTGATGTCTGAAATAATTTCTTTCAGTTCAGGCCCGAATAGGGTCTTTCCTTTGAAAGGGATTTTCAACAGTTTAGATTTTGATGACACATTAGCAGACTTAAGCCATAACGCCCTGCGTGCCAAAATGGCAAAACCTGAATTCTTTGCCGCTAATTTAGCCAGTTGGAAAGCAGCATCTGTAATGAAAGAATTAGCCAACTTAAGGGCCTTAATTCTATCCATAATATCCTCTAATGGAGTCTCCATCTGAAGAGCCTCTTCTATATCCTCGAACCAGAAAGCAAGCTGCAGTAGTTACAGGAACAATGCACGCAATAGGTTGAAGAAGAAAACCTTGATGAACAAAAATTTTCTTTAGGAGACCCTCTAATTTTTTATCCATAGGATCTTTGAAAGCACAATTGTCTTCGATAGGTATAGTTGTACGCTTAGTGAGAGTAGAAACAGCTCCCTCCACCTTAGGAACCGTCTGCCACGAGTCACGCATGGTGTCAGATATGGGAAACATTTTCTTAAAAACAGGAGGGGGAGCGAAACCGCTGTGAGGGTTGTATTCATAACTGTGTTCATGTCTTGTAAAGTAAATGAAATTGACGCACTAGAGGTTCTTGGCGACACTTGTGCGGGCGTTACTGGTTGTGACACTTGGGGAGAGCTAGATGGCAAACCCTCAATTCCTTCTGTCTGAGAATCATCTATTGCTATATTTTTAAGTGCTAAAATATGCTCTTTATAATTTATAGACATATCAGTGCAAATGGGACACATTCTAAGAGGGGGTTCCACAATGGCTTCTAAACACATTGAACAAGGATTTTCCTTGGTGTCAGACATGTTAAACAGGCTAGTAATGAAATAAGCAAGCTTGGAAAACACTTTATTCAAAGTAAATAATACTTAGAAAAAAACGGTACTGTGCCTTAAAGAGAAAAAAAGATGCACAAACTCTGCAAAACAGTGTAAAAAAGATGTAAACTTTACGAAATTTTTACAGTAGAATCATAAAGCCTTTTTTTAGCTTGCACAGCCAGCCAAATAAACGATTAACCCCTTAATGTAAAAACCGGATTGACAAAACGTCAAAAACCGGTATAAAAGCGTTCAGCACCTTGCCACAGCTCTGCTGTGGCGCCTACCTGCCCTTTAGGATAGATTTGTGGGGAAAAACCTTCTTTTAGGCCCTGAAACACAGCAGGACCCTCTGGAGAAGCAGCTGGATGTCTTCAGAGTAAAAGAAACTGCGCAACTGAGGCACGAAAATAGGCCCCTCCCACCTCACTCGATGTTAGTGGGGCCTAAAAGAAACACACCAAAGTGTTTCTAAACTAGCCATGTGGGTAAATAACCCTTAAATCAGCCACACTGACCCCATAAAGTCCCTCAAAAAAAGTTAAGCTTTCAATAAAAACGTTTTTCCCATAAATGCCACCAGTAACAAATAAGCCCTTTATGCAAGCTTGGATTCTCTAATAAAGTGTCTGAATACAGCTTACCCTTCCCTCATGGGGCCTTTTCTAGAATTATCACAGTCTGTCTAGAAAAAATTGACTGAACATACCTCAATGCAGCTTAGCATGCAAACCGTTCCCCCAACTGAAGTTTTCCTGTACTCCTCAGCCTCTGTGGGAATAGCAGTGGATCTTAGTTACAAAGTGCTAAGATCATCATCCTCCTTGCAGAAATCTTCATCTCTTTTCTGCCAGAGAGTGAATAGTACACACCGGTACCATTTAAAATAACAAATTTTTGCTTGAGAAAATAAAAACTAACATTTTTGTCACCACACTCACTTTACCCTTCCTAGCAGTTAAGCAGGCAAAGAGAATGACTGGGGGGGTGGAGCTAAGGGAGGAGCTATATAGACAGCTCTGCTGTGGGTGCTCTCTTTGCCACTTCCTGTTAGGAAGGAGAATATCCCACAAGTATGGATGAATCTGTGGACTCGATACATCTTACAAGAGAAATAGCCTTGGTCCCAAATGGACAGAAAATGGAAAAGTGCTGTGGTCCTTAAGGGGTTAAAGGGACAGTCAAGTCAAAATTTAACTTTCATGATTCAGATAGGGCATGCAATTTTAAACAACTTTACAATTTACTTTTATCTTTGAATTTGCTTTGTTCTCTTGGTATTCTTTGTTGAAAGCTAAACCTAGGTAGGCTCATATGCTATTTTCTAAGCTCTCGAAGGCCGCCTCTTATCTCAGTGTATTTTGACATTTTCCACAGCTAGACAGTGCTAGTTCATGTGTGCAATATAGATAGCATATTGCTCACTCCCATAGAGTTTCTTATGAGAGGGCACTGATTGACTAAAATGCAAGTGTGTCAAAATAACAGAAATAAGAGGGCAGTCTACAAAGGCTTAGATACAAGGTAATCAAAGAGGTAAAAAACATAATTTATGCTTACCTGATAAATTCCTTTCTCCTGTAGTGTAGTCAGTCCACGGGTCATCATTACTTCTGGGATATTAACTCCTCCCCAACAGGAAGTGCAAGAGGATCACCCAAGCAGAGCTGCTATATAGCTCCTCCCCTCTACGTCACACCCAGTCATTCGACCGAGAACCAAACGAGAAAGGAGAAACTATAGGGTGCAGTGGTGACTGGAGTATAATTTAAAAATTTAGACCTGCCATAAAAAACAGGGCGGGCCGTGGACTGACTACACTACAGGAGAAAGGAATTTATCAGGTAAGCATAAATTATGTTTTCTCCTGTTAAGTGTAGTCAGTCCACGGGTCATCATTACTTCTGGGATACCAATACCAAAGCTAAAGTACACGGATGACGGGAGGGACAGGCAGGATCTTTATACGGAAGGGACCACTGCCTAAAGAACCTTTCTCCCAAAAACAGCCTCCGAAGAAGCAAAAGTGTCAAATTTGTAAAATTTGGAAAAAGTATGAAGAGAAGACCAAGTTGCAGCCTTGCAAATCTGTTCAACAGATGCCTCATTCTTAAAGGCCCAAGTGGAAGCCACAGCTCTAGTGGAATGAGCTGTAATTCTTTCAGGAGGCTGCTGTCCAGCAGTCTCATAGGCTAAACGTATTATGCTACGAAGCCAAAAAGAGAGAGAGGTAGCAGAAGCTTTTTGACCTCTCCTCTGTCCAGAATAAACGACAAACAGGGAAGAAGTTTGGCGAAAATCTTTAGTTGCCTGTAAATAAAATTTCAGGGCACGGACTACATCTAGATTGTGCAGAAGTCGTTCCTTCTTTGAAGAAGGGTTAGGACACAATGATGGAACAACAATCTCTTGATTGATATTCTTGTTAGTGACAACCTTAGGTAAGAACCCAGGTTTAGTACGCAGAACTACCTTATCTGAATGAAAAATTAGATACGGAGAATCACAATGTAAGGCTGATAACTCAGAGACTCTACGAGCCGAGGAAATAGCCATTAAAAAGAGAACTTTCCAAGATAACAATTTAATATCAATGGAATGAAGGGGTTCAAACGGAACACCCTGTAAAACGTTAAGAACTAAATTTAAGCTCCATGGTGGAGCAACAGTTTTAAACACAGGCTTAATCCTGGCCAAAGCCTGGCAAAAAGCCTGAACGTCTGGAACTTCTGACAGACGTTTGTGTAAAAGAATGGACAGAGCTGAGATCTGTCCCTTTAAGGAACTAGCAGATAAACCCTTTTCTAAACCCTCTTGTAGAAAAGACAATATCCTAGGAATCCTAACCTTACTCCATGAGTAACTCTTGGATTCGCACCAATGTAAGTATTTACGCCATATTTTATGGTAACTCTTTCTGGTAACAGGTTTCCTAGCCTGTATTAGGGTATCAATTACTGACTCCGAAAATCCACGCTTTGATAAAATCAAGCGTTCAATTTCCAAGCAGTCAGCTTCAGAGAAATTATATTTTGATGTTTGAAAGGACCCTGAATTAGAAGGTCCTGTCTCAGAGGCAGAGACCAAGGTGGACAGGATGACATGTCCACTAGATCTGCATACCAGGTCCTGCGTGGCCACGCAGGCGCTATTAGAATCACCGATGCTCTCTCCTGTTTGATCCTGGCAATCAATCGAGGAAGCATCGGGAAGGGTGGAAACACATAGGCCATCCCGAAGGTCCAAGGTGCTGTCAAAGCATCTACCAGGACCGCTCCCGGATCCCTGGACCTGGACCCGTAACAAGGGAGCTTGGCGTTCTGGCGAGACGCCATGAGATCTATTTCTGGTTTGCCCCAAAGTCGAAGTATTTGGGCAAAGACCTCCGGATGAAGTTCCCACTCCCCCGGATGAAAAGTCTGACGACTTAGGAAATCCGCCTCCCAGTTCTCCACTCCAGGAATGTGGATCGCTGACAGGTGGCAAGAGTGAGACTCTGCCCAGCGAATTATCTTTGATACTTCCATCATCGCTAGGGAGCTTCTTGTCCCTCCTTGATGGTTGATGTAAGCTACAGTCGTGATGTTGTCCGACTGAAACCTGATGAACCCCCGAGTTG
Source organism: Bombina bombina (assembly GCF_027579735.1). NCBI lineage: Eukaryota > Metazoa > Chordata > Amphibia > Anura > Bombinatoridae > Bombina > Bombina bombina. The sequence goes on along the minus strand of NW_026511358.1, from coordinate 123,405 downwards.
TTAACTGAGGCCAAGCCAGAAGGGCATTGAGAACTGCTCTCAATTCCAGAATGTTTATTGAAAGGAGACTCTCCTCCTGAGTCCATGATCCCTGAGCCTTCAGGGAATTCCAGACAGCTCCCCAACCTAGTAGGCTGGCGTCTGTTGTTACAATTGTCCAATCTGGTCTGCTGAATGGCATCCCCCTGGACAGATGTGGCCGAGAAAGCCACCATAGAAGAGAATTTCTGGTCTCTTGATCCAGATTCAGAGTAGGGGACAAATCTGAGTAATCCCCATTCCACTGACTTAGCATGCACAATTGCAGAGGTCTGAGATGTAGGCGTGCAAAGGGAACTATGTCCATTGCCGCTACCATTAAGCCGATCACCTCCATGCATTGAGCCACTGACGGGTGTTGAATGGAATGAAGGACACAGCAAGCATCTTGAAGCTTTATTAACCTGCCTTCTGTTAGGTAGATCTTCATTTCTACAGAATCTATAAGAGTCCCCAAGAAGGGAACTCTTGTGAGTGGAAAGAGAGAACTTTTCTCTTTGTTCACCTTCCACCCATGCGACCTTAGAAAAGCCAGTACTAACTCTGTATGAGACTTGGCAGTTTGAAAGCTTGACGCTTGTATCAGAATGTCGTCTAGGTACGGAGCCACCGAAATTCCTTGCGGTCTTAGTACCGCCAGAAGAGCGCCCAGAACCTTTGTGAAGATTCTTGGAGCCGTAGCCAATCCGAATGGAAGAGCTACAAACTGGTAATGCCTGTCTAGGAAGGCAAACCTTAGATACCGGTAATGATCTTTGTGAATCGGTATGTGAAGGTAAGCGTCCTTTAAATCCACTGTGGTCATGTACTGACCCTTTTGGATCATGGGTAAGATTGTCCGGATAGTTTCCATTTTGAACGATGGAACTCTTAGGAATTTGTTTAGGATCTTTAAATCCAAAATTGGTCTGAAGGTTCCCTCTTTTTTGGGAACCACAAACAGATTTGAGTAAAACCCTTGTCCGTGTTCCGCCCGCGGAACTGGGTGGATCACTCCCATTAGTAAAAGGTCTTGTACACAGCGTAGAAACGCCTCTTTCTTTATCTGGTTTGTTGACAACCTTGAAAGGTGAAATCTCCCTTGTGGAGGAGAGACTTTGAAGTCCAGAAGATATCCCTGAGATATGATCTCCAACGCCCAGGGATCCTGGCAGTGGCGTAGCGTGGGGGGGGCCACAGGGGCGGTTGCCCCGGGCGCAAAATTCTGAGGGGCGCAAAATGCTTGGCCCCCAGCCTCCCCAGTCCCCACCATCTCAAGACAGTAGACAGTCACAGTCCCACTCCCAGCGGCGCTACAGGGAGGCTAAAAAATCTGACAGGCGCTTGCGCCCAGCCGTTCTGTCTCTCAAGTGAACTGTCTACTACTCTGAAGTCAAGACGTGCTGTGTAATGATTTAATTATCATAATTTTATGAGTGTAATCCTATCCGACCATTACCTGCTGCTAGACTAGTGTTTACGCCACTAATTAGCACGGTCCACTCCCACTCCCAGCGCACATGTCAGGAGGGAGGAAGAAGTCAGAGCAGCAGAGCCAGAGAGGAGTCAGACTGACTAGCACGCTGCGCCCGCAATGATAAGGTAAGTAGTGTCAACAGAAATTACCCGGGTCCGTATCAGAACCAGACCACCAGTGCCACTGCCAGCCAGAATTATAATTAAATTATTATAGCCCCTGTTTTTGCCTGGGCCCTGGGGAATAGGGATTGGAAATGGCAACGCACGCAAAATGCAGCTTAGCCTCTACCGTCACCCAGGTGACGTCGCAGGGCCAGCCAGCCAGCCAAGATCCAAAGGACCCAGAGTCACTCTGAGCCAGCCAGCCAAATTCTAACTTCCAAAGGACCCAGAGTCTGAGCCAGCCAGCATGCCAGAGTGTGAGAGTGATCTATGCTGCTTTAAAGTGAAAGCTGGTTATTTTATTTCAAATTCATTTTTAACCTGGGTAAAATAAAACATACAAGATGTAGATGATCTACATCTTGTATGTTTTACCCAGGTTAAACATGAATTTAAAAAAAACAACCAGCTTTCACTTTAAAGCAGCATAGATCACTCTCACACTCTGGCATGCTGCCTCAGATGTATTTAAAAATGAAATCCCATGTTTAAATATTAAACCATAAAAAATGTAATTGTTAAGTTATATAATGTACTTACTTAATAATTGTTAAGTTATATAATGTACTTACTTAATATATATAATAAAGTAATGGCTGCCTGCAACCATATTGAATCCTAATTTTTAAGGATGAATGTAGAGTTTAGAAATATATATATATATATATATATATATATTAGTATATATTTTTGTTGTTAAAATAAAGCTTTGTTTGTTTTAAAACAAAAACCTTTCTCCTAAGTTGTTGAGCTGTCTCCTAGATTCAAAGCAAATTTGCCAATCCCTACTGTACTGGTGGAAGAGACTCAGTCAGTGCTAATGGATTAGGGGGGCGCTATTCTTGCCTTGCCCTGGGCGCTGAGAAGCCACGCTACGCCACTGGATCCTGGACATCTCTTGCCCAAGCCTGGGCGAAGAGAGAGAGTCTGCCCCCCACTAGATCCGTTTCCGGATCGGGGGCCCTCACTTCATGCTGTCTTAGGGGCAGCAGCAGGTTTTCTGGCCTGCTTGCCCTTGTTCCAGGTCTGGTTAGGTTTCCAGCCTTGTCTGTAGCGAGCAACAGCTCCTTCCTGTTTTGGAGCAGAGGAAGTTGATGCTGCTCCTGCCTTGAAGTTACGAAAGGCACGAAAATTAGACTGTCTAGCCCTTGGTTTGGCTCTGTCTTGAGGCAGGGCATGGCCTTTACCTCCCGTAATATCAGCGATAATTTCTTTCAAACCGGGCCCGAATAATGTCTGCCCCTTGAAAGGTATGTTAAGTAATTTAGATTTAGAAGTTACATCAGCTGACCAGGATTTTAGCCACAGCGCTCTGCGCGCCTGAATGGCGAATCCGGAATTCTTAGCCGTAAGTTTAGTCAAATGTACTACGGCATCAGAAATAAATAAATAAGCTAGCTTAAGGGTTTTAAGCTTGTGTGTAATCTCATCTAATGGAGCTGAGTCAAGGGTCTCTTCCAGAGACTCAAACCAAAATGCTGCCGCAGCCGTGACAGGCGCAATGCATGCAAGGGGTTGCAATATAAAACCTTGTTGAACAAACATTTTCTTAAGGTAACCCTCTAACTTTTTATCCATTGGATCTGAAAAGGCACAGCTATCCTCCACCGGGATAGTGGTACGCTTAGCTAAAGTAGAAACTGCTCCCTCCACCTTAGGGACCGTTTGCCATAAGTCCCGTGTGGTGGCGTCTATTGGAAACATCTTTCTGAATATAGGAGGGGGTGAGAAAGGCACACCGGGTCTATCCCACTCCTTAGTAACAATTTCAGTAAGTCTCTTAGGTATAGGAAAAACGTCAGTACTCGTCGGTACCGCAAAATATTTATCCAACCTACACATTTTCTCTGGTATTGCAACTGTGTTACAATCATTCAGAGCCGCTAATACCTCCCCTAGTAATACACGGAGGTTTTCCAGCTTAAACTTAAAATTTGAAATGTCTGAATCCAGTTTATTTGGATCAGATCCGTCACCCGCAGAATGAAGCTCTCCGTCCTCATGTTCTGCAAATTGTGACGCAGTATCTGACATGGCCCTAATATTATCAGCGCACTCTGTTCTCACCCCAGAGTGATCTCGCTTACCTCTAAGTTCTGGTAATTTAGACAAAACTTCAGTCATAACATTAGCCATGTCCTGTAGTGTGATTTGTAATGGCCGCCCTGAAGTACTCGGCGTTACAATATCACGCACCTCCCGAGCGGGAGATGCAGGTACTGACACGTGAGGCAAGTTAGTCTGCATAACTTCCCCCTCGTTGTTTGGTGAATGATGTTCAATTTGTACAGAATGACTTTTATTTAAAGTAGCATCAATGCAATTAGTACATAAATTTCTATTGGGCTCCACCTTGGCTTTTGCACATATAGCACAGAGATATTCCTTTGAGTCAGACATGTTTAACAAACTAGCAACTAAACTATGAAAAACGCACTGTGCCTTTAAGAAGCACAGAAAAAAATTATGACAGTTGAATGACAATGAACCGGAGAAATTATAAAAACCAAATTTTTCCCGGTAAAGGCATAAATTTAGCAAAGGATTGCCCCCATTAGCAATGGATAACTAACCCTTAATAGCAGAAAAAAATGTACAAAATATAAACGTTTTTTATCACAGTCAAAGCACAATCTCACAGGTCTGCTGTGAGTGATTACCTCCCTCAAAATAATTTTTGAAGACCCTTGAGCTCTGTAGAGACGATCCGGATCATGCAGGGAGAGAAACAGACTTTTGACTGAATTTCTGATGCGTAGTAAAAGCGCCAAAATAGGCCCCTCCCCCTCACACACAGCAGTGAGGGAAGTTCAGTAAACTGTCTTAAATTAAAATAAACGACAGCCAAGTGGAAAAACAGTGCCCAAAACAATTTTTCACCCAGTACCTCAGATAATTAAACGATTTAGCATGCCAGCAAAAACGTTTAAAATCAAATAACATGAAATGTCATTAAACAGCCTGTTGCAAGACGTTCCCACTGCAAGTTAGGCTAAAAGTTATATGCATATAGTATTATCCCAGTGAAGTGCCATTCCCCAGAATACTGAAGTGTACACATATATACATAACAGCCTGATACCAGTTGCTACTACTGCATTTAAGGCTGAACTTACATTATATCGGTATTGGCAGTATTTTCTCAGTCAATTCCATTCCTCAGAAAATAATATACTGCAACATACCTCTTTGCAGGTGAACCTGCCCGCTGTCCCCTGATCTGAAGTTTACCTCACTCCTCAGAATGGCCGAGAACAGCAAAATGAATCTTAGCTACGCCGGCTAAAATCATCCAAAAACTCAGGTAGATTCTTCTTCAAATTCTACCTGAGAAGGAACAATACACTCCGGTGCTGTTTTAAAATAACAAACTTTTGATTGAAGATATAAAAACTAAGTATAATCACCACAGTCCTCTCACACATCCTATCTATTAGTTGGGTGCAAGAGAATGACTGGGTGTGACGTAGAGGGGAGGAGCTATATAGCAGCTCTGCTTGGGTGATCCTCTTGCACTTCCTGTTGGGGAGGAGTTAATATCCCAGAAGTAATGATGACCCGTGGACTGACTACACTTAACAGGAGAAATATAATTTATGCTTACCTGATAAATTAATTTCTCCTGTAGTGTAGTCAGTCCACGGGTCATCCATTACTTATGGGATTATAACTCCTCCCTAACAGGAAGTGCAAGAGGATCACCCAAGCAGAGCTGCTATATAGCTCCTCCCCTCTACGTCATATCCAGTCATTCGACCGAAACCATACGAGAAAGGAGAAACTATAGGGTGCAGTAGTGACTGGAGTTTAATTAAAATTTAGACCTGCCGTAAAAACAGGGCGGGCCGTGGACTGACTACACTACAGGAGAAATTAATTTATCAGGTAAGCATAACTTATATTTTCTCCTGTTAAGTGTAGTCAGTCCACAGGTCATCCATTACTTATGGGATACCAATACCAAAGCTAAAAGTACACGGATGACGGGAGGGACAGGCAGGATCTTTACACGGAAGGAACCACTGCCTGTAGAACCTTTCTCCCAAAAACAGCCTCCGAAGAAGCAAAAGTGTCAAATTTGTAAAATTTTGAAAAAGTGTGAAGTGAAGACCAAGTTGCAGCCTTGCAAATCTGTTCAACAGAGGCCTCATTCTTAAAGGCCCAAGTGGAAGCCACAGCTCTAGTAGAATGAGCTGTAATCCTTTCAGGAGGCTGCTGTCCAGCAGTCTCATAGGCTAAACGTATTATGCTACGAAGCCAAAAAGAGAGAGAGGTAGCCGAAGCCTTTTGCCCTCTCCTCTGTCCAGAATAAACGACAAACAGGGAAGAAGTTTGACGAAAATCTTTAGTTGCCTGCAAATAAAATTTCAGGGCACGGACGACGTCCAGATTGTGCAAAAGTCGTTCCTTCTTTGAAGAAGGGTTAGGGCACAATGATGGAACAACAATCTCTTGATTGATATTCTTGTTAGTGACTACCTTAGGTAAGAACCCAGGTTTAGTACGCAGAACTACCTTGTCTGAATGAAAAATCAGATAAGGAGAATCACAATGTAAGGCCGATAACTCAGAGACTCTTCGAGCCGAGGAAATAGCCATTAAAAACAGAACTTTCCAAGATAACAGCTTGATATCGATGGAATGAAGGGGTTCAAACGGAACACCCTGCAGAACGTTAAGAACTAAGTTTAAGCTCCACGGCGGAGCAACAGTCTTAAACACAGGCTTAATCCTAGCCAAAGCCTGACAAAAAGCCTGAACGTCTGGAACTTCTGCCAGACGTTTGTGTAAAAGGATAGACAGAGCTGAAATCTGTCCCTTTAACGAACTAGCAGATAAACCCTTTTCTAAACCTTCTTGTAGAAAAGACAATATCCTAGGAATCCTAACCTTACTCCATGAGTAACTCTTGGATTCGCACCAATATAAGTATTTACGCCATATTTTATGGTAAATTTTCCTGGTAACAGGTTTCCTAGCCTGTATTAAGGTATTAATCACTGACTCCGAGAATCCACGCTTTGATAGAATCAAGCGTTCAATCTCCATGCAGTCAGCCTTAGAGAAATTAGATTTGGATGTTTGAAAGGACCCTGAATCAGAAGGTCCTGTCTCAGAGGCAGAGACCATGGTGGACAGGACGACATGTCCACTAGATCTGCATACCAGGTCCTGCGTGGCCACGCAGGCGCTATTAGAATCACCGATGCTCTCTCCTGTTTGATCCTGGCAATCAATCGAGGAAGCATCGGGAAAGGTGGAAGCACATAAGCCATGTTGAAGACCCAAGGTGCTGTCAGAGCATCTATCAGCACCGCTTCCGGGTCCCTGGACCTGGATCCGTAACAAGGAAGCTTGGCGTTCTGGCGAGACGCCATGAGATCCAGATCTGGTTTGCCCCAATGATGAAGCAGTTGGGCAAACACCTCCGGATGAAGTTCCCACTCCCCCGGATGAAAGGTCTGTCGACTTAGAAAATCCGCCTCCCAGTTCTCCACGCCTGGGATGTGGATCGCTGACAGGTGGCAAGAGTGAGACTCTGCCGAGCGAATTATCTTTGAGACTTCCATCATCGCTAGGAAACTCCTTGTTCCTCCTTGATGGTTGATGTAAGCCACAGTCGTGATGTTGTTCGACTGAAACCTGATGAACCTCAGAGTTGCTAACTGAGGCCAAGCCAGAAGAGCATTGAAAATTGCTCTTAATTCCAGAATGTTTATTGGAAGGAGTCTCTCCTCCTGAGTCCATGATCCCTGAGCCTTCAGGGAATTCCAGACTGCGCCCCAACCTAGAAGGCTGGCGTCTGTTGTTACAATCGTCCAATCTGGCCTGCAGAAGGGCATCCCCTTGGACAGATGTGGCCGAGAAAGCCACCATAGAAGAGAATCTCTGGTCTCTTGATCCAGATTTAGCAGAGGGGACAAATCTGAGTAATCCCCATTCCACTGACTTAGCATGCACAATTGCAGCGGTCTGAGATGCAGGCGCGCAAATGGTACTATGTCCATTGCCGCTACCATTAAGCCGATTACCTCCATGCACTGAGCCACTGACGGGTGTTGAATGGAATGAAGGACACGGCAAGCATTTAGAAGTTTTGATAACCTGTCCTCCGTCAGGTAAATTTTCATTTCTACAGAATCTATAAGAGTCCCTAGAAAGGGAACTCTTGTGAGTGGTAATAGAGAACTCTTTTCTACGTTCACCTTCCACCCATGCGACCTTAGAAATGCCAGAACTAACTCTGTATGAGACTTGGCAGTTTGGAAACTTGACGCTTGTATCAGAATGTCGTCTAGGTACAGAGCTACCGCTATGCCTCGCGGTCTTAGTACCGCCAGAAGAGAGCCCAGAACCTTTGTAAAGATTCTTGGAGCCGTAGCTAACCCGAAGGGAAGAGCTACAAACTGGTAATGCCTGTTTAGGAAGGCAAATCTTAGATACCGGTAATGATCCTTGTGAATCGGTATGTGAAGGTAGGCATCCTTTAAATCCACTGTGGTCATGTACTGACCCTCTTGGATCATGGGTAAGATGGTTCGAATAGTTTCCATTTTGAACGATGGAACTCTTAGGAATTTGTTTAGGATCTTTAAGTCCAAGATTGGTCTGAAGGTTCCCTCTTTTTTGGGAACCACAAACAGATTTGAATAGAATCCTTGCCCGTGTTCCGACCGCGGAACTGGGTGGATCACTCCCATTAGTAAGAGGTCTTGTACACAGCGTAGAAACGCCTCTTTCTTTATCTGGTTTGCTGATAACCTTGAAAGATGAAATCTCCCTTGTGGAGGAGAAGCTTTGAAGTCCAGAAGATATCCCTGAGATATGATCTCCAACGCCCAGGGATCCTGGACATCTCTTGCCCAAGCCTGGGCGAAGAGAGAAAGTCTGCCCCCCACTAGATCCGTTTCCGGATCGGGGGCCCTCACTTCATGCTGTCTTAGGGGCAGCAGCAGGTTTTCTGGCCTGCTTGCCCTTGTTCCAGGACTGGTTAGGTTTCCAGCCCTGTCTGTAGCGAGCAACAGTTCCTTCCTGTCTTGGAGCGGAGGAAGTTGATGCTGCTCCTGCCTTGAAGTTACGAAAGGCACGAAAATTAGACTGTTTAGCCTTTGGTTTGGCCCTGTCTTGAGGCAGGGCATGGCCCTTACCTCCAGTAATGTCAGCGATAATTTCTTTCAAGCCGGGCCCGAATAATGTCTGTCCTTTGAAAGGAATATTAAGCAATTTAGATTTAGAAGTCACATCAGCTGACCAGGATTTAAGCCACAGCGCTCTGCGCGCTTGAATGGCGAATCCGGAGTTCTTAGCTGTAAGTTTGGTTAAGTTTACTACGGCATCAGAAATAAATGAATTAGCTAGCTTAAGGGCTTTAAGCTTGTTCATAATCTCATCCAATGGAGCTGTGCTAAGGGTCTCTTCCAGAGACTCAAACCAGAATGCCGCCGCAGCAGTGACAGGCGCGATGCATGCAAGGGGTTGTAATATAAAACCTTGCTGAACAAACATTTTCTTAAGGTAACCCTCTAACTTTTTATCCATTGGATCTGAGAAAGCACAGCTATCCTCCACCGGGATAGTGGTGCGCTTAGCCAGCGTAGAAACTGCTCCCTCCACCTTAGGGACCGTCTGCCATAGGTCCCGTGTGGTTGCGTCTATTGGAAACATTTTTCTAAATATAGGAGGGGGTGAAAAGGGCACACCGGGTCTATCCCACTCCTTGTTAACAATTTCTGTAAGCCTTTTAGGTATAGGAAAAACGTCAGTACACGCCGGTACCGCAAAATATTTATCCAGCCTACATACTTTCTCTGGAATTGCAACCGTGTTACAATCATTCAGAGCCGCTAATACCTCCCCTAGTAATACACGGAGGTTCTCAAGCTTAAATTTAAAATTTGAAATCTCTGAATCCAGTTTACTTGGATCAGATCCGTCACCCACAGAATGAAGCTCTCCGTCCTCATGTTCTGCAAATTGTGACGCAGTATCAGACATGGCTCTACTATTATCAGCGCACTCTGTTCTTACCCCAGAGTGATCGCGTTTACCTCTTAATTCTGGCAATTTAGATAGTACTTCAGTCATAACATTAGCCATGTCTTGCAAAGTGATTTGTATGGGCCGCCCTGATGTACTTGGTGCCACAATATCACGCACCTCCTGAGCGGGAGGCGAAGGTACTGACACGTGAGGAGATTTAGTCGGCATAACTTCCCCCTCGTTGTCTGGTGATATTTTTTTAACATATAAAGTTTGACTTTTATTCAAAGTAACATCTATACATTGAGTGCACAAATTTCTATTGGGCTCCACATTGGCCTTTAAACATAGTGAACAAACAGATTCATTTGTGTCAGACATGTTTAAACAGACTAGCAATAACACTAGCAAGCTTGGAAAAAAACTTTTAAATAAATTTACAAGCTATATAAAAAAACGCTACTGCGCCTTTAAGAAACATAAAAATGTGACACAGTTGAATTAACAATGAACCAAATATGTTAAAAACAACCAAATTTTAACAGAAAATGTATAAAGTTAGCAGAGGATTGCACCCACCAGCAAAAGGATGATTAACCCCTTAATACCCAAAACGGATAACAGTTGAAATAATAAACGTTTTTATCACAGTCAAACACACTGTCACAGGTCTGCTGTGACTGATTACCTCCCTCAAACTAATTTTGGAGACCCCTGGGCTCTGTAGAGACGTCCTGGATCATGGAGGAAGAAATAGGAAGACTGTGACTAAATTTTTACTGCGCAATAAAGAGCTAAAATAGGCCCCTCCCACTCATATTACAACAGTGGGGAAGCTCAGTAAACTGTTTTTATTCAGAAAAAAACGACAGCCATGTGGTAAAAATCATGCCCATAAAGTTTTATCACCAAGTACCTCAGAAAAAACGATTAACATGCCAGTAAACGTTTTAAAAATTGAAAATTATGAAGTGTTATTAATAAGCCTGCTGCTAGTCGCTTTCACTGCAGTGCAGGCTCAAATATTACTTTAATATTGACAGTATTTTCTCAGTGAAATTCCATTCCCCAGAAATACCTCAGAGTATACATACATACATATCAGCCTGATACCAGTCGCTACTACTGCATTTAAGGCTGCACTTCATTACATCGGTATTAGCAGTATTTTCTCAGTCAATTCCATTCCTTAGAAAATAATTTACTGCACATACCTCCTTGCAGGTGGGCCCTGCATGCTATCCCCTGTTCTGAAGTTACCTCACTCCTCAGAATGGCCGAGAACAGCAAGTGGATCTTAGTTACGACCGCTAAGATCATAGAAAAACTCAGGCAGATTCTTCTTCTAATGCTGCCTGAGAACAAACAACAGACTCCGGTGCCGTTTAAAATAACAAACTTTTGATTGAAGAAATAAAAACTAAGTTTAACACACCACAGTCCTCTCACACGTCCTATCTTTAGTTAGGTGCAAGAGAATGACTGGATATGACGTAGAGGGGAGGAACTATATAGCAGCTCTGCTTGGGTGATCCTCTTGCACTTCCTGTTAGGGAGGAGTTATAATCCCATAAGTAATGGATGACCCGTGGACTGACTACACTTAACAGGAGAAAAGTATATTAATATAACTGTTGGTTATGCAAAACTGGGAAATGGGTAATAAAGTATTATCTATCTTTTTAAACAATAAAAATTCTGGAGTAGACTGTCCCCTTAAGCCTTTTGAAGTAGTTTAACATATAGTAAAGTATTTGTTTAAAAGGATGAAATCTCATAATTGAATTCATACCTTTGGTATCCTTTGTTGAAGAGTAAACATAGACGCAGCAGCACATTACTGGTAGCTAGTTGAACACAACAGGTAAGTCAATGAAAAGAGGATTTATATATGTAGACACTAATCATCAGCTAGCTATCAGTAGTGCATTGCTGCTCCTGAGCCTGCCTAAGTATGCTTTCAACAAAGGACACCAAGAGAGTGATTGAAATTTAATAATAGTTGTAAATTGGAAAGTTGTTTAAAAGTGCATTCTGTATCACATTCATGAAAGTTTCATTTTGACTTTACTGTCCCTTTAAATATGAAAATCTGAGAGACTGGAGTATGTTGGCTGTGTGAAGCTGGCCCCCCTACAATCGGCACAAATTAAAAAATCCACTGTTTTTCATTAGTGCTACATTTGTGCTGTTTTGTGCCGCAAAAATTAAGATTTTTGCTGCTTTTATTTTTAAGATAGTAGCAATTGTTTTTTGAGTTATTACAGATTAAATAAAGGTCACCAAAGGTCACCCAGCCCCCCTACAACAACCAAAAGACATGAAACAGGCTGGCTGGTTAGTGCTACGTTTGTGCCGTTAACATTTTTATCTGTGCTGCTTTGGTTTTTTAGTTATAACAGTTTGATTTTTTTGTCAATGAAAATTATGTAACCCGCCATCCAACTCGCCTCAGCTGTATAAAGTTGACACTCCATGTTTTTAAAATGTGAATAAAAATATACCATTCATTTGTGCTGTGTTTCTGCAGATTTGTGCTCAAAAATTAACATTAGTGGCAGTTTCGTTTTGGACATATAACCATTATATATGATCAAACTCCGTCCACTTTGCACTCCACATTATTACATTTTAAAAACAAACATTTGTTCATGCTGAGATTCTTTTTTTTTTTCCTAAAAAAAAAATTAACGTTTGTGCTGGTTTGGGTTTGTGCAGCAAAATCGAACATTTGTGCCAGTTTTGTTTTTTAAATATTTGTTCAAACTCCGCCCACTTTGCACCCCACATTAAAAAAATTTAAAAATATATATACAGGTGGCCCTCGTTTTACAACGGTTCAATTTACACCGTTTCAGAATAACAACCTTTTTTTTAAATCATGTGACTGCTATTGAAAAGCATTGAGAAGCAGTGCATTTATTAAAAAATCCAGTAGGTGGATCTGTCCGCTTGTGTTGCAGCAAAGCCAAGCAAGCTGAAATTAATCAGTTTATCCAGACCTGAGCTATCGAGCAGATTTCAAAGGAACAAGATCTTCCTGTCTATAAATCAGTCCAGATTGGAATGCATAAAAAGAACTGTTTGCAGAAAAATGAAAGTGAAGTTTGTGTTGTGTGATTATTTTATTAGGTTTATAATGCTGTTTAGCAAATGTTTTTGTTCATTTAACTTAGTTTAATTATATATTCTGTGTTGTATGATTATTTTATTAGGTTTATAATGCTGTTTAGCATTTAAAGTCTTCATTTCAAAGCTTTTTAAAATAATATATTAGGTGTTACTTATGACAATTTTGAGAGGGGCCTGGAACCTATCTCCCTCACTTCCTATTGACTTACATTATAAACTGGGTTTCAATTTACAACGGTTTCGATTTACAACCATTCCTTCTGGAACCTAACCACGGCGTAAACTGAGGGCTACCTGTATATATACCATTTGTATGTGCTGCATTTGTGCAGCAAAAACAAACATTTGTGCCAATTTCTTTTTTTAAATACTGAGTATTATATATGATCAAACTCCACCCACTTTGCACCCCACATTATAACATTTTAAAAACAAATATACCATTTGTATGTGCTACCTTTGTGCTGATTTGTGCTATATTAATTTTTTAAATATTCAGCATTATATATGATCAAACTCCGCCCACTTTGCACCACACATTATTACATTTTAAAAACAAATACCATTTGTTTGTGCTGCATTTGTGCTGATTTGTGCTGCAAAAAACTATCGCCTAGATTTAGAGCTTGGCGTTAGCCGTCAAAACCAGCGTTAGGGGGTCCTAACGCTGGTTTTTACCGCCCGCTGGTATTTAGAGTCAGTCAGGAAAGGGTCTAACGCTCACTTTGCAGCCGCGACTTTTCCATACCGCAGATCCCCCTACGCCATTTGCGTATCCTATCTTTTCAATGGGATCTTTCTAACGCCGGTATTTAGTCTTGGCTGAAGTGAGCGTTAGAAATTTAACGACAAAACTCCAGCCGCAGAAAAAAGCCAGGAGTTAAGAGCTTTCTGGGCTAACGCCGATTCATAAAGCTCTTAACTACTGTGCTCTAAAGTACACTAACACCCATAAACTACCTATGTACCCCTAAACCGAGGCCCCCCCCACATCGCCGCCACTCTAATAAAAAATTTTAACCCCTAATCTGCCGACCGCACACCGCCACAACCTACGTTATCCCTATGTACCCCTAATCTGCTGCCCCTAACACCGCCGACCCCTATATTATATTTATTAACCCCTAATCTGCCGCCACCAACGTCGCTACTACCTTACCTACAATTATTAACCCCTAATCTGCCGACCGAACCTCACCGCTACTATAATAAATGTATTAACCCCTAAAGCTAAGTCTAACCATAACACCCCCCTAAGTTAAATATAATTTAAATCTAACGAAATAAATTAACTCTTATTAAATAAATTATTCCTATTTAAAGCTAAATACTTACCTGTAAAATAAACCCTAATATAGCTACAATATAAATTATAATTATATTGTAGCTATTTTAGGATTTATATGTATTTTACAGGCAACTTTGTATTTATTTTAACCAGGTACAATAGCTATTAAATAGTTAAGAATTTATTTAATAGCTACCTAGTTAAAATAATTACAAAATTACCTGTAAAATAAATCCTAACCTAAGTTACAATTAAACCTAACACTATACTATCAATAAATTAATTAAATAAAATACCTACAATTATCTACAATTAAACCTAACACTATACTATCAATAAAATAATTACATACAAATACCTACAAATAAATACAATTAAATAAACTAACTAAAGTACAAAAAAAAAAGAACTAAGTTACAAAAAATATAAAAATAATTTACAAACATTAGAAAAAATTACAACAATTTTAAGCTAATTACACCTACTCTAAGCCCCCTAATAAAATAACAAAGCCCCCCAAAATAAAAAAATGCCCTAACCTATTCTAAAATAAAAATAGAAAAGCTCTTTTACCTTACCAGCCCTTAAAAGGGCCTTTTGCAGGGCATGCCCCAAAGAATTCAGCTCTTTTGCCTGTAAAAATAAACACAATACCCCCCCCCCCCCCTCCCCACATTACAACCCCCTGAACATCTTCCTACCTTATCTTCACCACACCGGGTATCACACCGATCCGTCCAGGCTCCGAAATCTTCATCCAAGCCCAAGCGGGGGCTGGAGATTCTATCAGCCAATCGGAATTAAGGTAGGGAAAATCTGATTGGCTGATTGAATCAGCCAATCAGATTGAGCTCGCATTCTATTGGCTGTTCCGATCAGCCAATAGAATGCAAGCTCAATCTGATTGGCTGATTGGATCAGCCAATCGGATTGAACTTGAATCTGATTGGCTGATTCCATCAGCCAATCAGATTTTTCCTACCTTAATTCCGATTGGCTGATAGAATCCTATCAGCCAATTGGAATTCGAGGGACGCCATCTTGGATGACGTCATTTAAAGGAACCTTCATTCGGACTTAGGACGTCGGAAGAAGAGGATGGATCCACGCCGGAGGTCTTCAAGATGGAGCCGCTCGTCATCGGATGAAGATAGAAGATGCTGCTTGGATAAAGATGGTTGCCGGTCCGGATCTCCTCTTCTGCCCGGATAGGATGAAGACTTTGGAGCCTCTTCTGGACTTCTTCTTGCCACTTGATAGAAGACTTCAGCCAGATGATGGAACCTCCAGCCCCCGCTTGGGCTTGGATGAAGATTTCGGAGCCTGGACGGATCGGTGTGATACCCGGTGTGGTGAAGATAAGGTAGGAAGATCTTCAGGGGCTTAGTGTTAGGTTTAAGGGGGGTTCATCGGATGGAAGATTTCTTCAACGCCCCTTGGAGGATCACTTCTGCCGCTCCGGATCTCCTCTTCAGTTCCATCGGTGGCTCGGCTGAGTGAAGACGACTAAAGGTAGGATGATCTTCAGGGGATTAGTGTTAGGTTATTTTAAGGGGGTTTGGGTTAGATTAGGGGTATGTGGGTGGTGGGTTGTAATGTTGGGGGGGGGTATTGTGTTTATTTTTACAGGCAAAAGAGCTGAATTCTTTGGGGCATGCCCCGCAAAAGGCCCTTTTAAGGGCTGGTAAGGTAAAAGAGCTTTTCTATTTTAATTTTAGAATAGGGTAGGGCATTTTTTTATTTTGGGGGGCTTTGTTATTTTATTAGGGGGCTTAGAGTAGGTGTAATTAGCTTAAAATTGTTGTAATATTTTTATTATGTTTGTAATTAATTTTTTTATTTTTTGTAACTTAGCTTTTTTTATTTTTTGTACTTTAGATAGTTTATTTATTTGTATTTATTTGTAGGTATTTTATTTAATTAATTTATTGATAGTGTAGTGTTAGATTTAATTGTAGGTATTTTATTTAATTAATTTATTGATAGTGTAGTGTTAGGTATAATTGTAACTTAGGTTAGGATTTATTTTACAGGTAATTTTGTAATTATTTTAACTAGGTAGCTATTAAATAGTTCTTAACTATTTAATAGCTATTGTACCTGGTTAAAATAATTACAAAGTTACCTGTAAAATAAATATTAATCCTAAAATAGCTACAATATAATTATAATTTATATTGTAGCTATATTAGGGTTTATTTTACAGGTAAGTATTTAGCTTTAAATAGGAATAATTTATTTAATAAGAGTTAATTTATTTTGTTAGAATAAAATTATATTTAACTTAGGGGGGTGTTAGGGTTAGACTTAGCTTTAGGGGTTAATAAATTTATTAGAGTAGCGGTGAGGTCCGGTCGGCAGATTAGGGGTTAATACTTGAAGTTAGGTGTCGGTGATGTTAGGGAGGGCAGATTAGGGGTTAATACTATATATTATAGGGTTATTGAGGCGGGAGTGAGGCGGATTAGGGGTTAATAACTTTATTATAGTAGCGGTGAGGTCCGGTCGGCAGATTAGGGGTTAATTATTGTAGGTAGCTGGCAGCGACGTTGTGGGGGGCAGATTAGGGGTTAATAAATATAATATAGGGGTCGGAGGTGTTAGGGGCACGAGATTAGGGGTACATAGGTATAATGTAGGTTGCGGCGGTGTACGGAGCGGCAGATTAGGGGTTAAAAAAATATGCAGGGGTCAGCGATAGCGGGGGAGGCAGATTAGGGGTTAATAAGTGTAAGGTAAGGGGTGTTTAGACGCGGGGTACATGTTAGAGTGTTAGGTGCAGACTTAGAAACTGTTTCCCCATAGGAAACAATGGGGCTGTGTTAAGAGCTGAACGCTGCTTTTTTGCAGGTGTTAGGTTTTTTTTGAGCTCAAACTGCCCCATTGTTTTCTATGGGGGAATCGTGCACGAGCACGTTTTTGAAGCTGGCCGCGTCCGTAAGCACAGCTGGTATTGAGAGTTGCAATGGCAGTAAATATGCTATACGCTCCCTTTTTGGAGCCTAACGCAGACCTTCTGTGAACTCTAAATACCAGCGGTATTTAAAAGGTGCGGGGGGGAAAAAGCCAGCGTTAGCTACGCGGGTCGTTACCGACAAAACTCTAAATCTAGCCGTATGTTTGTGCCAATTTGGTTTTGGAAATATTAAGCATTATATTTGATCAAACACCGCCCACTTTGCAGCACACATTATTACATTTTAAAAACAAATATAACATTAGATTGTGCTAAGTTTCTGCCGATTTGTGCTAAAAAAAACAACAAAGAAAACGTTTGTGCCGGTTTCGTTTTGGAAATATTGAGCATTATATATGTGTAAACAGTCTTTTAATATGCAGGGGAGGGTGTCTGCTCTTTTTGCTTTCCAGACCATTTCAGCAGGTGTCTCAGCCTAACCTTTTTATCAGTGCTAAACTGGGAGCTTCTAAGTAAGATTTTAAAAGGTTTTATACTGGATTTTTATATCAGTATCTGTGCATATTATTCTTTATAGTAGTGCCTATTACATGCAGTTAAATGAAAATTGGTGTATACTGTCCCTTTAATAACTTGAAAACAACAACAACAAAAAGACATAACTGAGATTTAAACAGCACAAATGTGGCACTAACGTACAAACACAGCACAAGCAAATGTTACATTTGTTTTTAACATTTTATAATGTGGTGTGCAAAGTGTGCGGTGTCTGATCAAATATAATAATAAATATTTCCAAAACCAAACTGGCACAAATGTACATTTTCTTTTTTTTTATTGGGTTACCTTGCATTCCTATTGGCTTATATTTAAGCAGCTCTCATACTGTGGGCTGATTTGACATTTTCAGCCAATAGGAATGCAAGGTACCCCAAAGTAAAAGGAGTTCCTCGTATTCAATCTTCAGTGTGCGGTGGATGATCGCATGAAGAGGATCCTCCGAGTCATATGTCTGCGCCGCCACCGATCCGCCTACGCTCCGCGCCACCGGGATGAAGATGGTCCCGCGCTGGAAGAAGACCTTCGCCGCCTGGATGAAGACTATTCTCCGCCTGGAAGAAGATGGAGGTCCGGACTTCAGGGATGGTGAGTACTTATTTGTGGTTTAGTGGGTAGATTAGGTTTTTTTTAATTTATTTTTTATTTGGGGGGGGAAATGTGTGGGTAAGGGGTTGCATTGATAGGGGGGACTTTGGTGGTTTTTTTAAGAAAAAAAGCTGATTGCTTTAGGGCAAGGCCCTACAAAAGGCTCTTCTAAGGGCTATTGGTAGTTTATTCTTAGATTAGGGGTGTTTTTATTTTGGGGTTGCTAGAATAGGAATAACATTTTATTTTGGATAATTTAGTTAGTTATTTTTTGTAATCCTAGCTTTTTTATTTTTTGTAATTTTAGTTATTTTTAAGTGTACTGTTATTTTTTTGTTATTTTTAGTAAGGTTAAGTTTTTTTCAGTAATGTTTCAGTAATGTTGTAGTTTTTAAAGTAATTTCGTTTTTTTGCTGGGGTTTTTTTGTAAATGTTTATTATTTTATAATGTTTATTTTATGTTAGTGTACTGTAATTGGTTGTTAACTTAGGGGGTGTTAGGGTAGGGGGCTTAGTTATTAGTTTAATACTTTGCGTTGTGGGGGGTTTGGCGGTTTTGGTGATAATAGGTTAATTAGGTAGTTTACGTTGTGGGGGTTGGCGGTTTAGGTGTTAATAGGTTAATTAGGTACTTTGCAAAGTGGGGGGTGGCGTATAAGGGGTTAATAACTTTATTAGGTACTTTGCCTTGTGGGGGGTGGCGGATTAGTAGTTAACTTTATTAGGTACTTTGCGATCTGGGGGTTGGCGGATTAGGGGTTATTAGTTATTGTTGTTTGGATGGCGTATTAGGGGTGGATATTGCGCATGTGTTAGGCGTTTGTTAAGGTTTCCAGAGAGTTACGGTACTTTACTACTCAGCGCAAGGCTTGCTGCGCCTGCCTATGTGTGGCAAGGTTAAAATGTCTCCATTCTCGCTGCGTAAGTACTTGCGCTGAATAGGTGATACAGACTTGCAACGCCGGTTCTATGTTAGTTTATGGGAGTAAAAACTGCGGGCAACGTGTGAAATATACGTGCGTAATTTGTATGCGGCGCTGCATATGTGATCACTAGATCTGACTAAAAATTGTTGACGCCGGGTTTTGCGCCCAACGCCGCATATGTAATCTTGCCCC
Organism: Bombina bombina; assembly: GCF_027579735.1. Classification (NCBI taxonomy): domain Eukaryota; kingdom Metazoa; phylum Chordata; class Amphibia; order Anura; family Bombinatoridae; genus Bombina; species Bombina bombina. The sequence continues at coordinate 104,165 of NW_026511358.1, read as the reverse complement.
TGGAGTGCCATCTTTACATAGCTAAGACAAATTGGATTGCGGGTTACCTAATTTTCGCTGACAAAAAAACAAACTGTTATAACTAAAAAGCCAAAGCAGCACAAATAAAAAAGTTTTAACTGCATAATCCGGCACAAACACAGCACTAACCAACCAGCCCAGTTTCATGTGTTTTGGCTGTTGTAGGGAGGCTGGGTGACCTTTATTAAATCGTTAATAAATCGAAAAATGAAATGAGATAGAACAGAGATTTAAACAGCACAAACGCACCACTAACCAACCAGCCGGTTTCATGTGTTTTGGCTGTTGTAGGGGGGCTGGGTAACCTTTGGTGACCTTTATTTCATCTGTAATAACTCAAAAAACAATTGCTATTATCTTAAAAATAAAAGCAGCACAAATCTTAATTTTTGCGGCACAAAACAGCACAAACAGTGGATTTTTTATTTGTGACGATTGTAGGGGGGCCAGCTTCACAAGGCCGAGTATGTTCCGTAGAAGGCAAACCCGTCTCTCTTACATGCTTCAAAATTATTGCTTGACATATGCAGTAACTCATTTATATCTGTCCATAATTGGCTTTTCAAGAGGTGTGTCCCTGAACACAAAAATACAAATTTTGCAAACAAATCAAAATTAGTTTTTAACCTTTTAAAGCCGTTATGCCGTTCTATACCGTCATAATTAGACTGGGCTTTAAAGCCGTTATGCCGTTCTATACCGTCATAATTAGACTGGGCTTTAAAGCCGTTATGACGGAATAGAACGTCATAGCTAACAGCTGTCCTGAAGCCTTCTGTGCTTTCAGGATATGATCGCGGTCTGGAGGGCGTTCCTGGGGTTGTAGGGTCCGGGACGCCCCCCAGACACGATCCAATAATTGAAATCTTGTGATTGTGTGCACTTTAGCCCTGACACAAAAGGGTTAAGTGCTTTTAAAACATTTATTTTGCATGCATGTTTGGCAAGTGATTTTTTTTTTTCTTGATGCGCATTAAAAAAAAAAAAATATATATATATATATATATATATATATATATATATAAAATGAATTTATTTTAACATTAGTGTCTATTTACTAGTGTAAAATTAGAGTATTTTATTTTCCCATTACAAGGTCTCTTAAAAAAATGGCATAAAGCCTTTACTAAAAGCTGCTACATAGAGATGGGGAAAACATCTCCTAAACTCTATAATTATTGCTGTCATTTAAACATAAAAACATAGAAAGCACAACTTAGAAATTTAAGTATACCACATTAACTAAAAGACAATGTAAACGTATTTACTAGCAAAAATAAATTAATACATTGAGGGTGGTGTGTGCGAGTGCGCCTTATGATTCATGTAGCGCATTACTAGGCAGCCTACAATTGTATTTATATTTACTTTACTACGATCAAAAAAAATTAAACTGTACCCAAAACGACCCACCAAAAGTGTCAAACTGCGGAGGTAAAAAACAAACCCCAAAAATAAAGATGCGAGAATATTTCAACTTTAGTTCCACAATCAGACCTTCTAGAGGTCTTGGCTATAAGGGCGGGAACTTGAGCACGCAGCCACGTCGGTCAGAAGAAATGGCTCTTGGTTGAGCTGCAGTGCACGTTGTATTTGTGCGGCTTCTGATTGGTTAGATAGCGCGCGCGAGTTCTGTTCTGTTATAACGTTATAAGTTCATGAGCGTAGTTATAAGAGAAAGTAGTACACTGTTTATAATTTAAATACGTTAAAAAGCCAACACTAATGTGGTAGTTAATTTTCACATCAAATGTTTTTGTCTGTGAAAACTGTAGGAGAGAAAATGAGGACGGAAGGTGTTAAATCTTTAAACATGACGCGATACAAATTATAATTATAGAACGCATTACAGAGGGAAGCATTCTTGAATTACTTCTGAATTTAAATATTTGCTGTTTAAACACATTACACTCTTTCTAGTTAAATATAAACAATTAACTAATTTAAGGTGCATGTTTGATAATGGTTAATCGTCTGATGAAAAAGGAATATGCAGACTATGAAATAAATTCATACATAAGATCATTCTAAATCCAATACGAGACACTGACTGACACACCTCATACAACAAGGAGATGAACTACAACCAATATGTAAACAATACAAATCAGGACCACCAGAAACCACAGACAGAAGCAAATTCTGTATACATATAGGGCAAAATTTATCAAAGTGTGAGTAAGAAAATACGTTTGTTGTAAAAAAAAAAAAAAAAAAAGCTCACAAATGATATCATTATATTTATGAAAGGTTAATATGCTCCAATAAAGTTGCAACTTTTCATATGTGTCAACAAATTGACTCAACTTGTCTGGCAATGCCTAATTTTTGTATTAATCTCTAATGGCATTTTAAAATGCCTGTATATATTCATAGTTTTCATATATTTATGAAAAGTGTTGTATGTAATATTTACTGTTTTGAATCTCGACAATTTTTAGGTTGCGAGGTAGTGAAAGAAAGCAATATTTTTGTTTGTCAGGAGGGAAAATGGAAACATTTATTTTTCTTGCCATAATGGCTGTATCAAGGTGCAGAACCTGAAGAATAGTAATTATACAGATTTATAAAAAAAAAGTTAAATAATTTAAGGAGCAATTGAAATAAATGTACTCAAAAGAACAAAGATAAGCTACAATAAATGGGCAACCTTACTCGAGGAAAGAGCGCCAAAGGGGCAAAATAAAAAATAACTAATATATATATATATATATATATATATATATATAAATAACATTCCTACAAACAATAACAATTAATTTATTCTGCTATAATAGGATAAAAACAATAAAACCTTAAATATAAGTTTGTAAAAAAGCTAACAATTTTTCTTTATTTGATCTGCATTTAGTGGTAAAATGGTGTCATGAAATATGCCTAAATGGGCCTAGATCAATACCTTGGGTTGACTACTTAAAATATATACAGGTAGCCCTCAGTTTACGCCGGGGTTAGGTTCCAGAAGGAATGGTTGTAAATCGAAACCCATTTTATAATTTAAGTCAATGGGAAGTGAGGGAGATAGGTTCCAGGCCCCTCTCAAAATTGTCATAAGTAACACCTAATACATTATTTTTAAAGCTTTGAAATGAAGACTTTAAATGCTAAACAGCATTATAAACCTAATAAAATAATCACACAACACATAATATATAATTAAACTAAGTTAAATGAACAAAAACATTTGCTAAACAGCATTATAAACCTAATAAAATAATCACACTACACAGACTTCACTTGCATTTTTCTGCAAACTGTTCTTTCTATGCATTCCAATCTGGACTGATTTATTATATACAGGAAGATCTTGTTCCTTTGAAATCTTCTCAGTAGCTCAGGTCTGGTTAAACTGATTAATTTCAGCTTGCTTGGCTTTGCTGCAACACAAGCGGACAGCTCCACCTACTGGCTATTTTAATAAATGCACTGCTTCTCAATGCATTTCAATAGCAGTCACATGACTGGAAAAAAAGGTTGTTATTCTGAAATGATGTAAATTGAACTGTTGTAAAACGAGGGCCACCTGTATATAGTTTTGATAGGTAAATTAAAAAAAAAAAAAACAAGGTTCTATTTCTGTTTAAATGGAGTTTTAGCAAAAATGCTAAAAATTCTCTGGAGTTTTCAGAAAGTTTTTCTCTACAGTTCCCTGTAGGGAAGGGTTTAAATATATTTTGAAATTGTGTTTTTAGATAAATTACTGAAAAATTGAATGTGCTCTTATAGGTGGTTAATCTAAGGAGATTTTTGTAAGTATACAAAATAGAAGGATTTCTACTTCACACACATTTTCTAAGACTTTCAAATTTAATATTTACTTGCTTTAGTTATTGTGGCCTTCAGGAACATTATCTTTATTTGTGCCAAGTGTTTTATGAATGCAAATAAACCTGAAAATAAAAAAACACACATTTCTACACAATCTGTTACAGCTTGGCTGTTGTAACATTGCACAGAGAATTAAAAAAGGAACAGTTGGCTTTTCACAGAGATCCCTATCCCCTATAATCCTTACTTTGTGTTATGTCACCAAGTCACAGGGCTCAGACAGCACATTGATGGGAGGAGATGACTAAACAAATCATTATCAAGAAATCTTGTGTTGTCTCCGCAGTTAGAACAAACCAGAGGTATTCTTGCAACTGGGATTTTTTGGAAGTGTTTATCCTGTCTATTGGACTTATTAGAGTAAGTATCCCTTGTTATTATGTAAATATTTGTTTTTCATTCATATATGTTTTACTATGCACTGGCTTTGATGGTTAATACATATTAATGTAGAGGGACAAAAACATTGGTGAGATGTCAATTAAACCCTGTAGGGCTTACACCTAGACAGAGAGATAATTAGAGGAAAATAGAGTAAACAATTAGAACTCCTGTCCTGAAGAGCATGACATTTTGTATACAGGGGGAGTCATAATACCAAGATATGTGGAATCATTTATAATAGGGGTTTATACTTTAGTATTTAGAAAGATATGCAGAAAGAGCCACCAATGCCCTGCAGAGTTTATACACTTATTATTTAAACAAACACTTGCGATAGGGAAGAAAGACCATTAGGAAGGAGCTTACTCTTTTTATAGAAAGAACCAAAGACACAGTATAAGGAATTACGCCCATTAGCATTAGGTAAGCCTATATCTCAAAGATTATACTCTGATTTATAGAAGGGCAGAGATACACTATATGGAGACGGTGTAACATTGTGGGTATGGAAATTAAACCAGGACTTAGACTCAAATATACTATGGCACACATAGAGGGAGATAAAGAACCCTTGTTAAAAGTTATTACAGTGTTTCATAACATACACTGTAATGCAAGGGAGGTGCAATTAGGTTACATAGTGCTCTGTGTGTGCCTAGTTAACCTCTGTTTTCATTAGTTCTGTTGTGAAGAGATAACTACTGCTGTCTAGGTAACTAGCAAGAAGGGTTAATCACTACTTTTTCTTGTAATTGCTAATGAATGCTCATTTGTGTAATATATATATATATATATATATATATATATATATATATATATATATATATACATACATACACAGTACATACATATGTGATGTGATGTGTGGAGTGCTATACGCCTATCTACCATTCAAATTACATTTACTTATATATTTTACATAGATTATCTAAGTAACATGAGGTAACCAAGAGACAAAATGAGTCCCCAGTGTAATATCTTTTATCAAGACAGAAAGAAAATGGAAACAATATAAAATACAATTTATATTTCAAAATTAAATTGCTTATTTGACATTTGTACACCGCTAGTGCAAGTTAAAATCACATCATAGGTTATTAGATAGTCAAAGTTCACAAGTTTACTTATAATATAGTCACAATGGGCCATAACTTTAATTAGAAATTATACAAATATTTGTCATAGTCTGGGTAAATCATTTGTAGAAATTATATAACTACTAGAATAATCCTAAAAAGGTAATACTAAAATAAAAATTGCAATATGACAAGACAAAGGGAAAGAGATAACTATTTAAATATATAGATGTTTTGTAAAGTATTTAAATAAGAGTGCGCAATCATATCACCCTAAACATACACCAAAGTATAAAGCAAACTTATCTGTTCACAAGTTAAAGGTACATAAAACAGCATGAAGTAATATATTTCTAAATATATAGGGCAGCCAAAGCTTACCTGCAAAACGGTTTCTGTTTTAACCCCCATTAACCCCTTTAATTCAGGCATAGTTTTGTTTGCAGCAAGCTCCCCCTGGGCATTTCCATATATGGAAGGTGCTATGCAGGCCATAGCTTCAGCAGAATGTACTTCTGCATGTGCACGGTAGGGGGAAGAGTCACATTATACCTGACTAAAGCAGTGCACAATATAATACAGAAGCTTTTACAAAACATGTGAGATCATCTCCATGAAAACAAGCAAACCTCTTGGCAACAAACATAGAAGTACCTGCTGTCCCTCCTCAACCCTCCCTGCATGCATAAGTAATTATCCTCACGTAGTACACTGATAAGGGGAGGGTGGAGCAGGCTATGCTTGGCAACACAAAGTGTAAGTAATTTTGCAGATACTTGGACATTTTATTAAAATACTTATAAGCTTCTTTTTTTTTTTACACTTTCTTTTTTCACAAACTGTTTTACCTCAGTTGACCCTTCTATAATATGCACATAACTCAAAATGTTTTATGGCACTTTAATTAAAGATATTAAGGATCCTATTACTCCTTAAATGGACATTATACACTAGATTTTTTTTTTGCATAAATGTTTTGTAGATGATCTATTTATATAGCCCATACAGGGTTTTTTTTGTTTTTTTTTTATAAATGTTTAGTTTTGCTTATTTTTAAATAACATTGTGTTTATTTTCAGACTCCTAAACAAGCCCCAAAGTTTTAGGAGTGTACTGATGTATACCTACTCCAGCTGGCTCCTGTTTGTGTAAAGCGTCTTTTCATATACAGAGGAAGGGGGGGGGGGTGTCTGCTTTCACTGGGTGTGCCAGTCAACCTAATCAAAAGTGCTAAACTGGGAGCTTCTAAGTAACGTCTAGATTATGAGTTTTGCGTTATGAGCGGTGCGGTGCTAACTTGCAAGTTATTTGCACCGCTCACCTCCCTACAGCGCTGCTATTACAGGTTTACAAAACCCGGCGTTAGCAGGCAAGAAGTGAGCGTAGAGCAAAATTGAGGTCCATACCGCACTCCAATACTAGCGCTGCGGTAAGATGGTTTTACGTGCTCATGCATGATTTCCCCATAGACATCAATGGGGAGAGCCGGCTGAAATAAAGCCTGACACCTGCAATAAAGGAGCGTAAAGCTCTGTAACGCAGTCCCATTGATTCCTATGGGGAAACAAAATTTATGTTTACACCTAACACCCTAACATGAACCATGAGTCTAAACACCCCTAATCTTATACTTATTAACCCCTAATCTGCCGCCCCCAACATCGCCGACACCTACATTATACATATTAACCCATAATCTGCCGTCCCTGACACCTACATTATACTTATTAACCCCTAATCTGCCGCCCTCAACATCACCGACACCTACATTATACTTATTAACCCCTAATCTGCTGCCCCCAACATCACTGACACCTACATAATGTTATTAACCCCTAATCTCCTGCACCCAATGTCACCGCAACCTACCTACACTTATTAACCCCTAATCTGCCGCCCCCAGCGTTGCCACCACTATACTTAATTTATTAACCCCTAAACCTAACCCTAAGTCTAACCCTAACACCCACTAACTTTAAAGGGACATAATACTCATATGCTAAATCACTTGAAACTGATGCAGTATAACTGTAAAAAGCTGACAGGAAAATATCACCTGAGCATCTCTATGTAAAAAAGGAAGATATTTTACATCACAATTTCCTCAGCTCAGCAGAGTAAATTCTGTGTAAAAAGTTATACTCAGCTGCAGGTAAAAAAAAATGAAGAAATGAACAGCAGTCAATCAGCATCAGCAGTGCTGAGGTCATGAACTCTTTTACTGTGATCTCATGAGATTTGACTTAACTCTCATGAAATTTCATTGTAAACTTCCTTACACTGAATAGGGAAATAACATGAGAGTGCACGAGGCTCAACCCTTCGGTTGTCCTGGGGCAGACATACTGATATGCTGCTTAGAAGTCCTTTACAATGGGATGTGGCTACTGAGAAACTTTTGAGGTAAAATATCTTTCTTTTTTACATAGAGATGTTCAGGTGATATTTTCTAGTCAGCTTTTTACAGCTATACTGCATCACTTTCAAGCGTTTAAACATTTGGGTATTATGGCCCTTTAATGTAATTAAAATAAATCTAAATAAAACCTACTATTAATAACCAAATAATTCCTATTTAAAACTATACTTACCTGTAAAATAAACCCTAAGCTAGCTACAATGTAACTAATAGTTACATTGTAGCTATCTTAGGTTTTATTTTTATTTCACAGCTAAGTTTGTATTTATTTTAACTAGGTTGAATAGTTACTAGATATTTATTAACTATTTACTAACTACCTAGCTAAAATAAATACAAATTGACCTGTAAAATAAAACCTAACCTATCTTACACTAACACCTAACATTACACTACAATTAAATAAATTACATAAATTAAATACAATTAACTAATTAATTAAAAAAAAAACCAATAAATTACACAAAATAAAAAAATTACACCTAATCTACTAGCCCTATAAAAATAAAAAAGCCTCCCAAAATAAAAAAAAAAAACCTAGCCTACACTAAACTACCAAAAACCCTTAAAGGGGCCTTTTGCTGGGCATTGCCCCAAATAAATCAGCTCTTTTACCTGTAAAAAAAAATACAAACAACCCCCCAACAGTAAAACCCACCACCCACACAACTAACCCCCCAAATCAAATCCTAACTAAAAAACCTAAGCTCCCCATTGCCCTGAAAAGGGCATTTGGATGGGCATTGCCCTTAAAAGGGCATTTAGCTCTTTTTCTGCCCAAACCCTAATCTAAAAATAAAACCCACCCAATAAACCCCGAAGATCCACTTACAGTTTTGAAGACCCGACATCCATCCTCAACGAAGCCGGCAAAAGTCCTCAATGAAGCGGCAGAAGTCTTCATCCATCCAACCGGGCAGAAGTCTTCATCCAGACGGCATCTTCTATCTTCATCCGTCCATCTTCAAGACATCTGGAGCGGAGCATCCTCTTCAATCGACGTCTTCTTGAACAATGAATTCTCCTTTAAATGATGTCATCCAAGATGGCGTCCCTTGAATTCCGATTGACTGATAGAATCAGCCAATCGGAATTAAAGGTGAAAAAATCCTATTGGCTGATGCAATCAGCCAATAGGATTGAGCTTCAATCCTATTGGCTGATGCAATCAGCCAATAGGATTGAGCTCACATTCTATTGGCTGTTCCAATCAGCTAATAAGTGTTATGTAGGTGACGGCGGTGTTGGGGGCGGCAGATTAGGGGTTAATAACTGTAATGTAGGTGGTGGCGACATTGAGGAACGCAGATTAGGGGTTAATAAGTATAATGTAGGTGGCGGCAAGGTCAGGGGCGGCAGATTAGGGGTTAATAATATGTAACTAGTGTTTGCAATGCGGGAGTGTGGCGGTTTAGGGGTTAATATGTTTATTATAGTGATGGCGATGTCCGGAGCGGCAGATTAGGGGTTAATAATTTTATTTTAGTGTTTGCGATGCGGGAGGGCCTTGGTTTAGGGGTTAATAGATAGTTTATGGGTGTTAGTGTACTTTTTAGCATTTTAGTTATGAGTTTTATGTTACAGCTTTGTAGCGTAAAACTCATAACTACTGACTTTCAGTTTACGGTATGAACTTGATGGTATAGGGTGTACCGCTCACTTTTTGGCCTCCCAGGCAGACTTATAATACCGGCGCTGTGGAAGTCCCATTGAAAAAGGACTTTTTAAAAGCTGCGGTAGTTACGTTGCGTTACGGCCAAAAAAGTGTGCGGTGCCCCTAAACCTGCAAGACTCGTAATACCAGTGGTAGTGAAAAAGAGCCTTAACGCTGCTTTTTCACTCATACGGCAAACTCGTAATCTAGCCGTAAGTTTTTAAAAGGTTTTATACTGGATTTTTAGATCAGCATCTGTGCATATTATCCTTTATAGTAGTGTCTATTGCATGCAGTTATATGAAAATTGATGTATACTACCCCTTTAAGTAACAAATAATGAATACACATCTACCACAATTTGATCTTGAATAGCTATAGCGATTTACCTACTATGTTAATAATCTCCATCAGATGTAACAATATTCAATTGCTTAAACAAAAATTGCAACAAATTGTGACTAGTTTGTAAAAATATTAACATAGTACCTATCTGTGACTATTATTCCTATGTGCAGGATGCCTGAAGATGATTATACAGTATTAAGTGGTTGTGAATAAACTATTTTTAGTGAAAACATCCATTCATTATCCCCATACATACCAAACTCAACTATGGGCTAAGCTCCTACAATCCGGGAGCTACAGTATATATTGTTTAACATTATCTAGAGTTCCCCATCTATAACTTCCCCCACTTGATTATAGTTCAGGCACACACACACATAAAAAGGAGATAAAACTCCAAGTGCAAAACACCCCTAACACATGTTTCACACACACACACACACGTATAACCAACACAGCACAAATTGGCTAAAATGCTAGTCAATAAATAATAAATAAAAAGTCATGTGATCAGGGGGTTGTCAGAAGATTCTTAGGTACAAGGTAATTACAGAGGTAAAAAGTATATTAATATAACTGTGTTGGTTATGCAACACTGGGGGAATGGGTAATAAAGGGATTGTCTATCTTTTAAAACAACAAAAATTCTATTGAAGACTGTCCCTTTAAATAGTTCTTTTATTTATGTTTTACATAATGTTTGTTTTATAATGCATGATTTTAGTGGAATAGATTTTTTATTTTTTGGAGGAGAGGAGGTCCTGTCAGTTGCTGCAACACCCATAAGGAGAGTAACATTTAATTTCCTCACTTTTGTACTAAAATTGTTGTATATCATTATAAATCCTGCTATTTAATTTGTAAGCCTACCCAAATTATAACAGAAAATATGTTGTTTTTTTATGTTCAGATTGGACATCTGACAGCCTTTAAAAGGGATAGTCTAGTCAAAATTAAACTTTCATGATTCAGATAGAGCAAGCAATTTTAAGCAACTTTCTAATTTACTCCTATTATCAAATTTTCTTCGTTTTCTTGCTATCTTTATTTGAAAAAGCAATTAGAAGCTGGCCCATTATTGGTTCAGCAACTGGGTAGCGCTTGCTTATTGGTGTCTAAATGTAGCCATCAATCATCAAGTGCTACCCAGGTTTTGAACCAAAAATGGGCCGGCTCCTAAACTTATAATGTTGCTTTTTCAAATAAAGATACCAAGAGAATGAAAAAAATTTGATAAAAGAAATAAATTAGAAAGTTGTTTAAAGGGACACTGAACCTAATTTTTTTTCTTTCGTGATTCAGCTATAGCATGCAATTTTAAGCAAGCAACTTTCTGATTTACTCCTATTATCAAATTTTCTTCATTCTCTTGGTATCTTTATTTGAAAAGCAAGAATGTAAATTTAGATTCCGGCCCATTTTTGGTGAACAACCTGGGTTGCTCTTGCTGATTGGTGGATAAATTCACCCACCAATAAACAAGTTCTGTCCAGATTCTGAACCAAACATTGTCTGGCTTCTTAGCTTACTGTATATGCATTATTTTTCAAATAAAAATAGCAAGAGAACAAAGAAACATTGATAATAGGAGTAAATTAGAAATTTGCTTAAAATTGCATGCTCTATCTGAATCACAAAAGAAAAAATTTGGGTTTAGTGTCCCTTTAACCCCTTAATGACCAAGGACGTACGCCACACGTCCTCAAAAAAAATACAGTTAATGACCGAGGACGTGTGGCAAAACGTCCTTGGTCTGGAAAGCAGCTGGAAGCGATCCTGCTCGCTTCCAGCTGCTTTCCGGTTATTGCAGTGATGCCTCGATATGGAGGCATCCTGCAATAACCCCCCTTGGCCATCCGATGCAGAAAGAGCCACTCTGTGGCCCTCTCTGCACCGGACATCGATGGCCGGTATCGTTGGTGGGTGGGAGCTTACGTGGGAGGCGGGTGGGCGGCCATCGGTGCTCTATGTGGAGTGGAGGGGGGGCGGGATCGGGGGTGGGAGCTACGGGGGCGCGCACGGGAGCGCGCGCGTGCACGGGGCGGGAGCGGGTGGGCGCGTGCACGGGGCGGGAGCGGGTGGGAACCGCTACACTACAGAAAAAAAAGTTAAAAACACAAATAAAGTAAAATGCAATCTAAGGGTCCTGGAAGGGGTTGGGAGTTGGTCTCGGTGGGGGGGGGGGGAAGCTACACTACAGAAAAGGGAATTTGTTTTAAAAAAAGGCACATTTTGTTACAAAACTGGGTACTGGCAGACAGCTGCCAGTACCCAAGATGGCGCCCATTATTGCAGAGGGGAAGGGTTAGAGAGCAGTTTGGTGGGGGATCAGTGAGGTTGGGGTCTAAGGGGGGATCCTACACATCAGCATATGTAAATATGCTTTTTTTTTTTTTTTTTTTTTTTTTTTTTAAAAAAGGGCCAAATACCTTTTATTTTAGTACTGGCAGAGTTTCTACCAGTACTTAAGATGGCGGGGACAATTGTTGGGTGGGGGAGGGAAGAGAGCTGTTTGGGAGGGATCAGGGGGTCTGATGTTTCAGGTGGGAGGCTGAGCTCTACACTAAAGCTAAAATTAACCCTGCAAGCTCCCTACAAGCTACATGATTAACCCCTTCACTGCTAGCCATAATACACGTGTGATGCGCAGCGGCATTTAGAGGCCTTCTAATTACCAAAAAGCAATGCCAAAACCATATATGTCTGCTATTTCTGAACAAAGGGGATCCCAGAGAAGCATTTACAACCATTTGTGCCATAATTACAGAAGCTGTTTGTAAATAATTTCAGTGAGAAACCTAAAATTGAGAAAAAATTAACGTTTTTTTTAATTTGATCGCATTTGGCGGTGAAATGGTGGCATGAAATATACCAAAATTGGCCTAGATCAATACTTGGGGTTGTCTACTACACTACACTAAAGCTAAAACTATCCCAAAAAGCTCCCTACATGCTCCCTAATTAACCCCTTCACTGCTGGGCATAATACACGTGTGGTGCGCAGTGGCATTTAGCGGCCTTCTAATTACCAAAAAGCAACACCAAAGTCATATATGTCTGCTATTTCTGAACAAAGGGGATCCCAGAGAAGAATTTACAACCATTTATGCCATAATTGCACAAGCTGTTTATAAATAATTTAAGTTAGAAACCAAAAGTTTGTGAAAAAATTTGTGAAAAGTGAACAATTTTTTGTATTTGATTGCATTTGGCGGTGAAATGGTGGCATGAAATATACCAAAATGGGCCTAGATCAATACTTTGGGATGTCTACTAAAAAAAAATATATACATGTCAATGGATATTCAGAGATTCCTGAAAGATATCAGTGTTCTAATGTAACTAGCGCTAATTTTGAAAATAAATGGTTTGGAAATAGCAAAGTGCTACTTGTATTTATGGCCCTATAGTTTACAAAAAAAGCAAAGAACATGTAAACATTGGGTATTTCTAAACTCAGGACAAAATTTAGAAACTATTTAGCATGGGTGTTTTTTGGTGGTTGTAGATGTGTAACAGATTTTGGGGGTCAAAGTTAGAAAAAGTGTGTTTTTTTTCCATTTTTTCCTCATATTTTATAATTTTTTTTATAGTAAATTATAAGATATGATGAAAATAATGGTATCTTTAGAAAGTCCATTTAATGGCGAGAAAAACGATATATAATATGTGTGGGTACAGTAAATGAGTAAGAGGAAAATTACAGCTAAACACAAACACCTCAAAAATGTAAAAATAGCCTTGGTCCCAAACGGACAGAAAATGGAAAAGTGCTGTGGTCATTAAGGGGTTAAAATTGCATGTTCTATCTGAATCATGAAAGTTTAATTTTGAATTGACTATCCCTTTAAGCAAGCAACAGGTTTGTCTCAGGCTTTTTCACCAAATTTTTTTCATGGTGGGATTCCACACACAAACAATTAAGCACATGGTTAAAGTAAAAATAATAAAGGCAGGTTAAATGATCCAGTATTGATGAGGATGACTGCCAAATGTGCTTGAGAAGACTGTAGTAGTTTAGTATGTTTCCCCTGCCTTAGAATGTGAAATTTAAATTAATAAAGAATTTTGATTTTAAGGACCTTAACATGAAGCTGTTATATTGGTACTAAATAATGAGCTTGAATTATTATGAATTAAGCATGCACAAAAACATTCACTTAAATAGACCAAAACGACATCAAGAGGTCAAGGCTAATGAAATCGAAAAGTTCAAAAATTATGCTAAAATGCGCAAAAATATTTTCTAATGGATTGGAATACCACTGTGAAATTCTCTCAATGCAAAGTATTGGTGGGATTTTACACAGAGTAATGGTTTGGAATAGACTACCATGTCTCTTAACACCTCCTCAGCGTGTGTTTTTGTGACCCCAGGTGTGAGCAAGACAAACTTAAAGGGACATGTAACCCAAATTCTTTTTTCATGATTCTGATAGAGATTACAATTTTAAACAACTTTCCAATTTACTTCTATTATTTAATTTTCTTTCTTCTCTTGTTATCATTTGCTGAAAGGTTTATCCCTGAAAGATCAGGAGCAGCAAAGAATCTAGTTGCTGATTGGTGGATGCATATATATATATATATATACACCGATTGTCATTGGCTCACGCATGTGTTCAGTCAGCAACCAGAAGCAGTGATGTGCGGTGACTTCAGAGGCTGGTGAGGCAGTGGCTAGCATTCGGATACGCCTTCATTCTTAGATATCCTTTGTTGAAGAAATAGCAATGCACATGGGCGAGCCAATCGCATGAGGTATCTATATGCAGCCACCAATCAGTATCTACTGAGCATATTTAGATATGATTTTCAACAAAGGATATCAGATTTTCTTCATTCTTTTGATATCCTTTGTTGAAAAGCATATCTAAATTTGCTTAGTAGCTACTGAGCGTATTTAGATATCCTTTCCAACAAAGGATATCAAAAGAATGAAGAAAATCATATATCCTTTGTTGAAAATCATATCTAAATATGCTCAGTAGCTATGAGCATATTTAGATATGCTTTTCAACAAAGGATATCAAAAGAATGAAGAAACTCAGATCTCAATATGCTCATTAGCTACTGAGCATATTTAGATATGATTTTCAACAAAGTATATATGATTTTCTTCATTCTTTTGATATCCTTTGTTGAAAAGCATATCTAAATATGCTTAGTAGCTACTGGGCATATTTAGATATGCTTTTCAACAAAGGATATCAAAAGAATGAAGAAAATCAGATATCCTTTGTTGGAAAAAATATCTAAATATGCTCAGTAGCTAATGAGCATATTTAGATCTGATTTTCAACAAACATACCATAGCATAGCAACTTGCAAGTTTTGATTAATAAATGTATTTTGTGTATGACCTGGTCAGTGTTGTAAGTTACATTTATTAAGCAAATAAGCACAAAATCACAAAATGGCTGCTCATTAAAATATATTTATAATTTAAATATATTTAGTAAGTTACAATACTGACCTTGTCAAACACAAAATACATTTATTAAGCAAATAAGCACTAAATCACAAGATGGCTGCAAGATGGCTGCTCATTTTAACATATATTTATTAAACTGCCAGAGAAGTTGGGAAGTGGACTGTGGAACATACCAGAGCATCTCCCTCACACACACAGCCCCCTCACTCTCTAAGCTCTCCCTCACACACAGCCCCCTCACTCTCTAAGCTCTCCCTCACACACAGCCCCCTCACTCTCTAAGCTCTCCCTCACACACACAGCCCCCTCACTCTCTAAGCTCTCCCTCACACACACAGCCCCCTCACTCTCTAAGCTCTCCCTCACACACACAGCCCCCTCACTCTCTAAGCTCTCCCTCACACACACAACCCCCCTCACTCTCTAAGGTCTCCCTCACACACAGCCCCCCTCACTCTCTAAGGTCTCCCTCACACACAGCCCCCCTCACTCTCTAAGCTCTCCCTCACACACACAGCCCCCTCACTCTCTAAGCTCTCCCTCAAACACAGCCCCCTCACTCTCTAAGCTCTCCTTCACACAAAGCCCCCTCACTCTCTAAGCTCTCCCTCACACACAGCCCCCTCACTCTCTAAGCTCTCCCTCACACACACAGCCCCCTCACTCTCTAAGCTCTCCCTCACACACACAGCCCCCTCACTCTCTAAGCTCTCCCTAACACACACAGCCCCCTCACTCTCTAAGCTCTCCCTCACACACACAGCCCCCTCACTCTCTAAGGTCTCCCTCACACACACAGCCCCCTCACTCTCTAAGCTCTCCCTCTCACACACAGTCCCCTCACTCTCTAAGCTCTCCCTCACACACACAGCCCCCTAACTCTCTAAGCTCTCCCTCACACACACAGCCCCCTCACTCGTCTCTAAGCTCTTCCTCTCACACAGCCCCCTCACTCTCTAAGCTCTCCCTCACACACACCTCCCCCTCACTCTCTAAGCTCTCCCTCACACACAGCCCCCTCACTCTCTAAGCTCTCCCTCACACACACCCTCACTCTCTAAGCTCTCCCTCTCACACACAGCCCCCTCACTCTCTAAGCTCTCCCTCTCACACAGCCCCCTCACTCTCTAAGCTCTCCCTCACACACACAGCCCCCTCACTCTCTAAGCTCTCCCTCACACACACAGCCCCCTCACTCTCTAAGCTCTCCCTCACACACACAACCCCCCTCACTCTCTAAGGTCTCCCTCACACACAGCCCCCCTCACTCTCTAAGGTCTCCCTCACACACAGCCCCCCTCACTCTCTAAGCTCTCCCTCACACACACAGCCCCCTCACTCTCTAAGCTCTCCCTCAAACACAGCCCCCTCACTCTCTAAGCTCTCCCTCACAAACAGCCCCCTCACTCTCTAAGCTCTCCCTCACACACAGCCCCCTCACTCTCTAAGCTCTCCCTCACACACACAGCCCCCTCACTCTCTAAGCTCTCCCTCACACACACCCTCACTCTCTAAGCTCTCCCTCTCACACACAGCCCCCTCACTCTCTAAGCTCTCCCTCTCACACAGCCCCCTCACTCTCTAAGCTCTCCCTCACACACACAGCCCCCTCACTCTCTAAGCTCTCCCTCACACACACAGCCCCCTCACTCTCTAAGCTCTCCCTCACACACACAACCCCCCTCACTCTCTAAGGTCTCCCTCACACACAGCCCCCCTCACTCTCTAAGGTCTCCCTCACACACAGCCCCCCTCACTCTCTAAGCTCTCCCTCACACACACAGCCCCCTCACTCTCTAAGCTCTCCCTCAAACACAGCCCCCTCACTCTCTAAGCTCTCCCTCACAAACAGCCCCCTCACTCTCTAAGCTCTCCCTCACACACAGCCCCCTCACTCTCTAAGCTCTCCCTCACACACACAGCCCCCTCACTCTCTAAGCTCTCCCTCACACACACAGCCCCCTCACTCTCTAAGCTCTCCCTCACACACACAGCCCCCTCACTCTCTAAGCTCTCCCTCACACACACAGCCCCCTCACTCTCTAAGGTCTCCCTCACACACACAGCCCCCTCACTCTCTAAGCTCTCCCTCTCACACACAGTCCCCTCACTCTCTAAGCTCTTCCTCTCACACAGCCCCCTAACTCTCTAAGCTCTCCCTCACACACACAGCCCCCTCACTCTCTAAGCTCTCCCTCACACACACAGCCCCCTCACTCTCTAAGCTCTCCCTCACACACACAACCCCCCTCACTCTCTAAGGTCTCCCTCACACACAGCCCCCCTCACTCTCTAAGGTCTCCCTCACACACAGCCCCCCTCACTCTCTAAGCTCTCCCTCACACACACAGCCCCCTCACTCTCTAAGCTCTCCCTCAAACACAGCCCCCTCACTCTCTAAGCTCTCCCTCACAAACAGCCCCCTCACTCTCTAAGCTCTCCCTCACACACAGCCCCCTCACTCTCTAAGCTCTCCCTCACACACACAGCCCCCTCACTCTCTAAGCTCTCCCTCACACACACAGCCCCCTCACTCTCTAAGCTCTCCCTCACACACACAGCCCCCTCACTCTCTAAGCTCTCCCTCACACACACAGCCCCCTCACTCTCTAAGGTCTCCCTCACACACACAGCCCCCTCACTCTCTAAGCTCTCCCTCTCACACACAGTCCCCTCACTCTCTAAGCTCTTCCTCTCACACAGCCCCCTAACTCTCTAAGCTCTCCCTCACACACACAGCCCCCTCACTCTCTAAGCTCTTCCTCTCACACAGCCCCCTCACTCTCTAAACTCTCCCTCACACACACCTCCCTCTCACTCTCTAAGCTCTCCCTCACACACAGCCCCCTCACTCTCTAAGCTCTCCCTCACACACACCCTCACTCTCTAAGCTCTCCCTCTCACACACAGCCCCCTCACTCTCTAAGCTCTTCCTCTCACACAGCCCCCTAACTCTCTAAGCTCTCCCTCACACACACAGCCCCCTCACTCTCTAAGCTCTTCCTCTCACACAGCCCCCTAACTCTCTAAGCTCTCCCTCACACACACAGCCCCCTCACTCTCTAAGCTCTTCCTCTCACACAGCCCCCTCACTCTCTAAGCTCTCCCTCACACACACAGCCCCCTCACTCTCTAAGCTCTCCCTCACACACAGCCCCCTCACTCTCTAAGCTCTCCCTCACACACACCCTCACTCACACAGCCCCCTCACTCTCTAAGCTCTCCCTCACACACACAGCCCCCTCACTCTCTAAGCTCTCCCTCACACACACAGCCCCCTCACTCTCTAAGCTCTCCCTCACACACACAGCCCCCTCACTCTCTAAGCTCTCCCTCACACACACAGCCCCCTCACTCTCTAAGCTCTCCCTCACACACACAGCCCCCTCACTCTCTAAGCTCTTCCTTACACACACAGCCCCCTCACTCTCTAAGCTCTCCCTCACACACACAGCCCCCTCACTCTCTAAGCTCTCCCTCACACACACAGCCCCCTCACTCTCTAAGCTCTCCCTCACACACACAGCCCCCTCACTCTCTAAGCTCTTCCTCTCACACAGCCCCCTCACTCTCTAAGCTCTCCCTCATACACACAGCCCCCTCACTCTCTAAGTTCTCCCTCACACACACAGCCCCCTCACTCTCTAAGTTCTCCCTCACACACACAGCCCCCTCACTCTCTAAGGTCTCTCTCACACACACAGCCCCCTCACTCTCTAAGTTCTCTCTCACACACACAGCCCCCTCACTCTCTAAGGTCTCCCTCACACACACAGCCCCCTCACTCTCTAAGGTCTCCCTCACACACACACACACAGCCCCCTCACACACACAGCCCCCTCACTCTCTAAGCTCTCCCTCTCACACAGCCCCCTCACTCTCTAAGGTCTCCCTCACACACAGCCCCCTCACTCTCTAAGCTCTCCCTCACACATACAGCCCCCTCACTCTCTAAGCTCTCCCTCACACACACAGCCCCCTCCACAACCTCTCAGCTGCTTCATGCAGACACAGCCCCCCTCCTCACCCTCTCGGTTCCTTCACACATGAACAGCCAACTCCTTATCCTGTCAGCTACCCTCTCCCACACACAACCCCCTCTGCACGCTCTCATCCCCCTCTCCCTAACACACAGCCCCCTCCTTACCCTCTCAGATCCACTCTCTCACAAACGGCCCTCTCCTCACTCAGTCATCCCCTCTCCCTCATACACAGACCCCTCCTTACCCTGTCAGCTCCCCTCTCACTCACTCACAAAGCCCCCTTCTCACCTTCACAACCCAACCTCAAACCAGGCAGCTCCTATCAGCTATCTTTCTGAATCCCATTCTCTCTCTCCCTCCCTCCTGACCCTCTCAGTCCACCTCTCACTCACACACAGCCTCCTCTTTACAAACATATGCAATCTCTCATTCACACACCACTCTCACCCCCCCCCCTCTTACCCCTCCACATGCACAGCCCCCTCACTCTCTTAGCTCTCCCTCACACACAGCCCTTACCCCTCCACATGCACACACCTCACACACCCTCATATACACATATCTGTCTCAAACGTTTTCTGTCACACTCACAGGCAGACACTGAGTACTGACCTCTTAGTTAAAATAACTGCTCAGCAAATATTTACACATAGCTTCTGTAAAGGGACAGGGAGAAGATCAGTGTGTGTTCTGTGCAGACCGGAGGGAGGAGTTCATTCAGGTTACTTCCTGAGTTAAGCAGTGGTGCTGATCTGAAGCAAAATATTGTAAACATGAGACACAATTTCCAGGATGCCTAATTTTATAGGCATTGCACATATGATCTTTAGCTTCAGCTGTTCAGTGTAGAGATTAGCATAAAGATGAAATGCTGAACGGCTACAAGTAAAAGACAGTAGATCATGTTAGAGGAGGAGTGGGGGACAATAACTGCAGCTTGGAACAAGAGGTTAATTAGAGCAGTAGTATAAGGCTAATACTACTTCTCTAATTAACCTCTTGTTGCAAGCTGAAGTTATTGTCCCCCACTTCTCTAACATGATCCACTGTCTTTTACTTTTAGCTGTTTAGCATTTCATCTTTATGCTAATCTTTCTCTACGCTGTACAGCTGAAGCTAAATTCATTATCTGCAGCTCCATTTCCTCTCTGGCAACGCAGGACTCACTGAGAAGGGGCTGGGAAGCATCACTGTCATATCAGATAGCTTTACGGTGAGCTAATAGTGCAGTCCCGGCTATCAGGGGTTCTTGTTGCCCTGCCCCCACCCTTGATCTACCACTGGTGCTGCATCTAATAACGGAAGCCAACAAAATTTCCTGCATCATTTAAAAAATAAAAACTGAAGTTCCTAGCTTGTTGTGCACTGTTAAAAGCCGTGTGCGCTAAGATGCCTCTGTAAGATTGTGCTGACTGAGTGCTCTTTGTAATTTTATTAATAAGTACTTACTATTGTAGCGGGAAGTATCGTCAATGTGTACCTTACCTGTGTTAGTAAAAGAATACTCTCAGTGCTGCTGCTCGATGTCCGACTCTCCGTCTCACTAGTAGTCTGAGGCTGAGATGACGCCGGGCACGTGACAGACGCTGACGACGCGCGCCTCAATTCCGGCAGCCCGCCCAGAGACTCAGACACAGTTGCGGGCAATACTGAGATCTGATTGGCTGAGACGGCCAACTTGCTCCCGAGGCGAGCCTCCGGTGTGGGAGCATGGGCCGCATTGAGAGCACTGCTGCATTAGCACTGATTATCCTCTTGATGGCAGCAGCAGTCTCTCAGCGGCCCATAGTTCCCAATACATTTCATATTGTGCAATATAAGGATAGCTAGCCTCCAGTTTATTATTGCGCAATATGAATGTATGTATTGTATTTAATTAATACATGTATTATAAAGTTTTTTTTGCACAATACACATAACAAATTAAATAAATTTGGTGGAGGGGTGGGGGGGTAAGGGGGGTCACCTGTTTATTAAAAAAAATATATATTGAAAAAAAAAAAAAAAGGATTTTTTTTTTTTATTTGTACAAAAAGGGTGTAATACATAGATTGTCCAGGGGAGGCACTGCCTCACCTGCCTCTTATGAGTGCACGTCACTGACCAGAAGTGCATTGATGCTCATTCAACAAAGCATACCAAGAGAACGGAGAAAAATTGTTAATAGGGGTAAATTAGAAAGTTGCTTAAAATGTTCTGCTGTATCTAAATCATGAAAGAAAAAAATTGGGTTTCATATCCCTTTAAGGGGATATGAAACCCAACTAATTTATTATGTGATTCAGATAGAGCACGCAATTTTAAGATATCTAATTTACTCCTGTTATCAATTTTTCTTAGTTCTCCTGGTATCTTTAGTTGAAATGCAGGAACGTAAGCTCAGGAGCCTGCCCATGTCTGGAGCACTTTATGGCACCAGTTTTGCAAGAATGTTATCTATTTGCAAGAGAACTAGATGGCAGCACTATTTCCTGCCATGCAGTGCTTCAGACACCTACCTAGGTATCTCTTCAGCAAAAAATAACATGGGAACTAAGCAAATTAGGGAACAGAACTAAATTGGATTTGTTTTTAAATTGTATGCTTTGTCTGAATCACAAAAGAAAATGTTAGTATTTCATATCCGTTTAATTTCCCATTACTGCCTGTGTCAGCAGGCAATAGGAAGAAAGGTTCTACTGCCCATAATTCCTCTTTTTTTGTGTCACCATGGGACATCGGGTATGGAGGTCTAGTTTTATTTGGATAACCTAATGCTGTGATTTTGGTAAACTAGGTTGAGTTTATAATAGATTAAAGGTATTGCTTGGCTAGCTTAACCCTTTGAGTGCTAAGCACTTTCCTACCTGGGTACTAAGCTGATTTGAGGGTTTTTAATTTTTATTAAATATATATATATATATATATATATATATATATATTTTTTTTTACCTTTTTAACGATGGGTCTTGGGGGTCTGTAGCTGCTTAGATGCCTGAGATACAGGCTTCTAAGCAGCATGCCCCCTTTCCCTATACCGTCCATTGTCTTTTTTTAATAAAGTTGCATGGTGACGTCATCACGTCGTTAGCACCCGTGTGGGAAACTCTGCAACGGCTCAGAGCCGTCGTTAGCACTCAAGGGGTTAAAGGGATATTCCAGCCAAAATTGGAAACCACATGGGTGCATTTGGGTGTGGAACAGAAGCAATTTTGTAATATACACGCAATAGCAAAAATGCTTCTAATAAAAGCTATAGCTGTTTCAAAAGTGTATTTAAAGGGCCAGTAAACCTAGAAAATAATGTTATATAATTCTGCATATATAACATTATATTAGTGCTAGCTTTATGTAACATAATATTGCAGCTGGAATTTTTATTAAAAAAAGAGGGGTTTTCAGACCCGCCCTCTGTGCTCTACTGAGCAGGTCTGGTTTTCCCTCTGAGCGCATCTGAGCAGCTGTCTAGTTACAGCCCGGCCCGATTGTGCCATTACACTCAATGTAGCTCGCTCCCGCTATCAGACAGAGCAGGAGTGAGCTACATTGAGTGTAATGGCACGATCGGCCCGGACTGTGACTAGACAGCTGCCAAGATGCGCTGAGAGGGAAAACCAGACCCGCTCAGTAGAGCACAGAGGGCAATATTATGTTACGTAAGCTAGCACTAATATGTTATGTCACATAGTGCAGAATTATATAACATTGTTTTCTAGGTTTACTGGCCCTTTAAGTATGCACCATGCACCAGCATTTTAAACCATAAACCATTGTACCATCTGGCAATGACTCAATTTGTTAAATGCTGACATGATACAAGACCCACTGGTGCTCTGAGCAGCTGCATTATTAAAAATGTGGGTGCAGTGAAAATATCTACCTATGCTTCACATGCACGTGCAGAGAAAAATGCTAACACTAAAACACTGATTACTTTTAATAGAAGCATTTTTGCTAATACATGCATATTGTAATTAATTATATTTATATTCAAAGATGTAATACATCTATGTGCATTTAAATTTTGACTGGAATGTCCCTTTAAGCAAAATTTGATAGTCTATATATGAGGCTTTAGTGGTTAGAGGTCAAGGCTTAGACTCAAGAACAACAAAGCATGGGACAATAATCACAGTTCCATATTATCATTTAAAGTCTGTAAATAAAGGGAGGATTTTGAAATGGGGACGCAGGTCCCTATTTAAAGGGACAGTCTACACCAGAATTTTTATTGTTTAAAACGATAATCTCTTTATTACCCATTACCTAGTTTTGCATAACCAACACAGTTATATTAATACACTTTTTACCTCTGTGATTACCTTGTATCTAAGCCTCTGCAGACTGCCCCCTTACTTCAGTTCTTTTGACAGACTTGCATTTTAGCCAATCAGTGCTAATTCCTAGGTAACTCCACATGCTTGAGCACAATATTATCTATATGGCACACATGAACTAACACCCTCTAGTTGTGAAAAAAAAGGCAAAATGCATTCAGATAAGAGGCAGCCTTCAAGGGCTAAAAAATAGTATATGAACCTACCTAGGTTTAGCTTTCAACTAAGAATACTAAGAGAACAAAGCAAAATTGATAATAAAAGGAAATTGGAAAGCTGTTTTAAATTACATACCCCATCTGAATTATGATATATATTTTTTTTACTAGACTGTCCCTTTAAGGCTTTCCAGCAGGAATGGGGGCAATTGACACCTCTGTAATAAAGGATCTTGTTTATAACACTGGGTCACTGTGCAGTGGAATAACTAGTTTTCATATTAATTCCCCTTATGTGTGTTTTGCTGTTGAATGGGGTCAGATGTATCTAATCACGTCATCTTGCACTAGGTTATGGAACTCACGTCTGGCCTGCGGACCGTTAACCTCACTTCAAGCCATTCACATGCTGTGTATCAATATTCTGTGGCCAATGACAATCCTACCTATACTGACTATAAGCCTCCAGATCGAGATCTCATACCCCTCCCCAAAGCTGTTCTCTACCTGCTAATGGCAGCTTTGGTTGTGGTTGCTGTTGTCTATGCTATTGTTGGACATCTCATTAAGGACTTGGCACATGACATAGCAGGTAAGTAAGAAACATTACTAATTTATCAATATTGTCTATCGTTTATTAATGAGCACATGTGGCAAAATATGTGATATGATCATTAGGGATTAGCATAAATATATTTTTACTTGCAGACATTTATGTTTATTTATACATATAAAATCATAAACTAGCAATATTTTCACTCAAATTCCTGTGTTAACCTCTTTCTTGGGGGAAATAATAACTATACTGCCCCTTGCTTTTTGGCAGTAGGTAGACACCCTTACAGATGTTTTCAAGGCATCTCCTCCTACGTTCTTGTCAGATTTGGTTTTGTTTCTGCCTATTTAGGAATGCTATTCTAGGCTGTCTTTGCACAGATAAAGAAAAGATATTGTTTTTGCTCAATACATGCATTCTGCTGCAAGGGTTTACCTTATACAGTCCTTTTCATCTTTGATTTGAAGAAAGAGGTTAAAGAACATAACTCTATGGATATTCTGGTGTTCTCCCCAGGATCTTTTTAGAGGGTGCACCACTCGACTAATTGTTACTGACCACCGGGCTAACATTTTAGCCAATATTAAGCTAAAATTAGCTAATATTAAAAATATTTTGCAGCATTATCCCTTCAAACCCATGCATAAGTTGTCTTTAGATTTGTTGACATTTAAAAAACTTTTCCTGGTGGATTTGTTAACAGTTAATTGTGATTTGGACGTTGAGGGCCACCTTTATTTTTTCCATTATTGCAGTTTTCATTAGTATCATGCAATGTTTAGAACACCTATTTTAAGTTTATGTGCGAAACATGTTAGGGAGCTTTTGTTGGAGGATTTGGGATCCTCATTTTTAAAGTAAAGTGGTTTATCTATCCTTAATAATCTAACTTAATTTAAGACCTTTTCCTAAAAAATATAGGGTTGTAATTTGCAGCCCTATACCGCAACATAGCGGTAGGTAGAAATATAATGCTCTATGCCGAAATTACACTAAAGATTATCAGTCTTAAGACAACATTGTGTATATCTTTAAGCAAGGTCATTTCCATACTATTATGTGTGTAGCAATAACCATACTATCTATATAACTGTTGGTGTAAGATAATATATTCTTGGAATAGACCATTTAATATAGAAGTCATGTGTAGTACTACAGCGGACTACTAAGTTGCCAAACACATATAGCAAATCAATATATACATCTGCCGGTTCGTCCATATTGCACCAATATTTGTACAACGCAAAGATATTAGCGCTGTTACTATAATCTTAATATTGCATTTTAACTCGTTGATGAACCTTTTATTATTATCAACTTAGAGAGTTATAAACTTACTAAGCTGTTCACATAGTACAACAATCTATGCTATATGTAGTTTTGGCGTTGTTTCCAAAGACTCAGTCAATGTTACATGATATAATATATTTAGCGAGCAGCAGTCTGTCCAGCTGGTCACATAGCACTATATAAGAACTAAGATTTCCATACTTTTACATAAGATCTAGCCAAGGGTATATAATCTTTGGATTAGGTGATAAACGTTTCAATATATCATATACATAGTGAATAGTGACTGTTTATCTACAATAGAAAACTTTTGCTACATTGTTATTAAACGGTACTTGTACTACTTTTGCTACGTAGCAACTAATACCCATTAAGGGCGAATAATAAAAAATGTAACTCTACACAGTACAGTACCAGTTTAAACTATAATTAATCAACCCTACAGATATTCTGTTTTTAAACAAGCTTATTTCAAATAGCTTGATTTGTAATACACAATAATCACATGTTAACAGTGCTCATGACTGCTTCCTTCCTTACTAACCCGTGTCACTAATTGTCTTTCTCACATCTCATCTTGGATGTCCTCTCACTACCTTAAGCTAAATCTCTCCAAAACTGAACGCCTTATTTCTTCTGTTAAGTGTGATCAGTCCACGGGTCATCATTACTTCTGGGATATTACTCCTCCCCAACAGGAAGTGCAAGAGGATTCACCCAGCAGAGCTGCATATAGCTCCTCCCCTCTACGTCACTCCCAGTCATTCTCTTGCACCCAACGACTAGATAGGATGTGTGAGAGGACTATGGTGATTATACTTAGTTTTATATCTTCAATCAAAAGTTTGTTATTTTAAAATAGCACCGGAGTGTGTTATTACCTCTCTGGCAGAGTTTGAAGAAGAATCTACCAGAGTTTTGCTATGATTTTAGCCGGAGTAGTTAAGATCATATTGCTGTTCTCGGCCATCTGAGGAGTGAGGTAAACTTCAGATCAGGGGACAGCGGGCAGATGAATCTGCATAGAGGTATGTAGCAGTTTTTATTTTCTGACAATGGAATTGATGAGAAAATCCTGCCATACCGATATAATGTCATGTATGTATACTTTACACTTCAGTATTCTGGGGAATGGTACTTCACTAGAATTACACTGTAAGAAATACATAAAGCTGTTTAATAACTAGAGATTATGTTTAACGTTTTTGCTGGAATGTAAAATCGTTTTCATTTGCTGAGGTACTGTGTGAATAAATGTTTGGGCACTATTTTTCCACTTGGCAGTTGCTTAATCTGTTTTTCTGACAGTTTCTGTTCTCCCTCACTGCTGTGTGTGAGGGGGAGGGGCCGTTTTTTGGCGCTTTTACTATGCATCAAATATTTCAGTCAGCAACTCATTGTATTCCCTGCATGATCCGGTTCATCTCTACAGAGCTCAGGGGTCTTCAAAACTTATTTTGAGGGAGGTAATTTCTCTCAGCAGAGCTGTGAGAATTATAGTTTGACTGAGATAAAAAACGTTTATTCTGTAATTTGTTTCCTGCTTTCAGAATTTGTTATCTTTGCTAATGGGATTAAACCTTTGCTAAAGTTGTGTTGTTTACAAGGATTGAGGCTATAACTGTTTCAATTTATTAATTTTCAACTGTCATAGATCTTCTGTGCTTCTTAAAGGCACAGTACGTTTTAATATTATTCTAATTGAATTGTATTTCCAAGTTGCAAGTTTATTTGCTAGTGTGTTAAACATGTCTGATTCAGAGGATGATACCTGTGTCATTTGTTGCAATGCCAAAGTGGAGCCCAATAGAAATTTATGTACTAACTGTATTGATGCTACTTTAAATAAAAGTCAATCTGTACAAATTGAACAAATTTCACCAAACAACGAGGGGAGAGTTATGCCGACTAACTCGCCTCACGTGTCAGTACCTACATCTCCCGCTCAGAGGGAGGTGCGTGATATTGTAGCGCCGAGTACATCTGGGCGGCCATTACAAATCACATTACAGGATATGGCTACTGTTATGACTGAGGTTTTGGCTAAATTACCAGAACTAAGAGGTAAGCGTGATCACTCTGGGGTGAGAACAGAGTGCGCTGATAATATTAGGGCCATGTCAGACACTGCGTCACAGGTGGCAGAACATGAGGACGGAGAACTTCATTCTGTGGGTGACGGTTCTGATCCAAACAGACTGGATTCAGATATTTCAAATTTTAAATTTAAACTGGAAAACCTCCGTGTATTACTAGGGGAGGTGTTAGCGGCTCTGAATGATTGTAACACAGTTGCAATACCAGAGAAAATGTGTAGGTTGGATAAATATTTTGCGGTACCGACGAGTACTGAGGTTTTTCCTATACCTAAGAGACTTACTGAAATTGTTACTAAGGAGTGGGATAGACCCGGTGTGCCGTTCTCACCCCCTCCGATATTTAGAAAAATGTTTCCAATAGACGCCACCACAAGGGACTTATGGCAAACGGTCCCTAAGGTGGAGGGAGCAGTTTCTACCTTAGCTAAGCGTACCACTATCCCGGTGGAGGATAGCTGTGCTTTTTCAGATCCAATGGATAAAAAGTTAGAGGGTTACCTTAAGAAAATGTTTGTTCAACAAGGTTTTATATTGCAACCCCTTGCATGCATTGCGCCGATCACGGCTGCAGCGGCATTCTGGATTGAGTCTCTGGAAGAGAACATTGGTTCAGCTACTCTGGACGACATTACGGACAGGCTTAGAGTCCTTAAACTAGCTAATTCATTCATTTCGGAGGCCGTAGTACATCTTACTAAACTTACGGCGAAGAATTCAGGATTCGCCATTCAGGCACGCAGGGCGCTGTGGCTAAAATCCTGGTCAGCTGATGTTACTTCTAAGTCTAAATTGCTTAATATACCTTTCAAAGGGCAGACCTTATTCGGGCCCGGGTTGAAAGAGATTATCGCTGACATTACAGGAGGTAAAGGCCATGCCCTGCCTCAGGACAAAGCCAAAGCCAAGACTAGACAGTCTAATTTTCGTTCCTTTCGTAATTTCAAAGCAGGAGCAGCATCAACTTCCTCTGCACCAAAACAGGAAGGAGCTGTTGCTCGCTACAGACAAGGCTGGAAACCTAACCAGTCCTGGAACAAGGGCAAGCAGACTAGGAAACCTGCTGCTGCCCCTAAAACAGCATGAATTGAGGGCCCCCGATCCGGGATCGGATCTAGTGGGGGGCAGACTTTCTCTCTTCGCCCAGGCTTGGGCAAGAGATGTTCAGGATCCCTGGGCGCTAGAGATAATATCTCAGGGATACCTTCTGGACTTCAAATACTCTCCTCCAAGAGAGAGATTTCATCTGTCAAGATTGTCAACAATCCAGACAAAGAAAGAGGCGTTTCTACGCTGCGTACAAGAGCTCTTGTTAATGGGAGTAATCCATCCAGTTCCACGATCGGAACAGGGACAGGGGTTTTACTCAAATCTGTTTGTGGTTCCCAAAAAAGAGGGAACTTTCAGACCAATCCTGGACTTAAAGATCCTAAACAAATTCCTAAGAGTTCCATCGTTCAAGATGGAGACTATTCGGACAATTTTACCTATGATCCAAGAGGGTCAATACATGACCACTGTAGATTTAAAAGATGCTTACCTTCACATACCGATTCACAAAGATCATTATCGGTACCTAAGGTTTGCCTTCCTAGACAGGCATTACCAGTTTGTGGCTCTTCCATTCGGATTGGCTACAGCTCCAAGAATCTTCACAAAGGTTCTGGGTGCTCTTCTGGCGGTACTAAGACCGCGGGGAATCTCGGTAGCTCCATACCTAGACGACATTCTGATACAAGCTTCAAGCTTTCAAACTGCCAAGTCTCATACAGAGTTAGTGCTGGCATTTCTAAGGTCACATGGATGGAAGGTGAACGAAAAGAAAAGTTCACTCGTTCCACTCACAAGAGTTCCCTTCCTGGGGACTCTTATAGATTCTGTAGAAATGAAGATTTACCTGACAGAGGACAGGCTAACAAGACTTCAAAGTGCTTGCCGCACCCTTCATTCCATTCAACACCCGTCAGTGGCTCAATGCATGGAGGTAATCGGCTTAATGGTAGCGGCAATGGACATAGTACCCTTTGCACGCTTACACCTCAGACCACTGCAACTGTGCATGCTAAGTCAGTGGAATGGGGATTACTCAGACTTATCCCCTTCTCTGAATCTGGATCAAGAGACCAGAAATTCTCTTCTATGGTGGCTTTCTCGGCCACATCTGTCCAGGGGGATGCCATTCAGCAGACCAGACTGGACAATTGTAACAACAGACGCCAGCCTTCTAGGTTGGGGTGCCGTCTGGAATTCTCTGAAGGCTCAGGGACAATGGAGTCAGGAGGAGAGTCTCCTGCCAATAAACATTCTGGAATTGAGAGCAGTTCTCAATGCCCTCCTGGCTTGGCCCCAGTTGACAACTCGGGGGTTCATCAGGTTTCAGTCGGACAACATCACGACTGTAGCTTACATCAACCATCAGGGAGGGACAAGAAGCTCCCTAGCTATGATGGAAGTATCAAAGATAATTCGCTGGGCAGAGTCTCACTCTTGCCACCTGTCAGCAATCCACATCCCGGGAGTGGAGAACTGGGAGGCGGATTTCTTAAGTCGTCAGACTTTTCATCCGGGGGAGTGGGAACTTCATCCGGAGGTCTTTGCCCAAATACTTCGACGTTGGGGCAAACCAGAGATAGATCTCATGGCGTCTCGACAGAACGCCAAGCTTCCTCGTTACGGGTCCAGATCCAGGGATCCAGGAGCAGTCCTGATAGATGCTCTGACAGCACCTTGGGACTTCAGGATGGCTTACGTGTTTCCACCCTTCCCGTTGCTTCCTCGATTGATTGCCAGAATCAAACAAGAGAGAGCATCAGTGATTCTAATAGCACCTGCGTGGCCACGCAGGACTTGGTATGCAGACCTGGTGGACATGTCATCCTGTCCACCTTGGTCTCTACCTCTGAAACAGGACCTTCTGATACAGGGTCCCTTCAAACATCAAAATCTAACTTCTCTGAAGCTGACTGCTTGGAAATTGAACGCTTGATTTTATCAAGACGTGGATTTTCTGAGTCAGTTATTGATACCTTAATACAGGCTAGGAAACCTGTTACCAGAAAGATTTACCATAAGATATGGCGTAAATACCTATATTGGTGTGAATCCAAAGGTTACTCTTGGAGTAAGGTTAGGATTCCTAGGATATTGTCTTTTCTACAAGAAGGTTTAGAAAAGGGTTTATCTGCTAGTTCATTAAAGGGACAGATCTCAGCTCTGTCCATTCTGTTACACAAACGTCTGTCAGAAGTTCCTGACGTCCAGGCTTTTTGTCAGGCTTTGGCCAGAATTAAGCCTGTGTTTAAAACTGTTGCTCCACCATGGAGTTTAAACCTTGTTCTTAATGTTTTACAGGGCGTTCCGTTTGAACCCCTTCATTCCATTGATATAAAGTTGTTATCTTGGAAAGTTCTATTTTTAATGGCTATTTCCTCGGCTCGAAGAGTCTCTGAATTATCAGCCTTACATTGTGATTCTCCTTATTTGATTTTTCATTCGGATAAGGTAGTCCTGCGTACTAAACCTGGGTTCTTACCTAAGGTAGTTACTATCAGGAATATCAATCAAGAGATTGTTGTTCCTTCTTTATGCCCAAATCCTTCTTCAAAGAAGGAACGTCTACTGCACAACCTGGATGTAGTCCGTGCTCTAAAATTTTACTTACAGGCAACTAAGGAATTTCGACAAACGTCTTCTCTGTTTGTCATTTACTCTGGGCAGAGGAGAGGTCAAAAAGCTTCCGCTACCTCTCTTTCTTTTTGGCTTCGTAGCATAATTCGTTTAGCTTATGAGACTGCTGGACAGCAGCCTCCTGAAAGAATTACAGCTCATTCTACTAGAGCTGTGGCTTCCACTTGGGCCTTCAAGAATGAGGCCTCTGTTGAACAGATTTGCAAGGCTGCAACTTGGTCTTCGCTTCATACTTTTTCCAAATTTTACAAATTTGACACTTTTGCTTCATCGGAGGCTATTTTTGGGAGAAAGGTTCTTCAGGCAGTGGTTCCTTCTGTATAAAGAGCCTGCCTATCCCTCCCGTCATCCGTGTACTTTTGCTTTGGTATTGGTATCCCAGAAGTAATGATGACCCGTGGACTGATCACACTTAACAGAAGAAAACATAATTTATGCTTACCTGATAAATTCCTTTCTTCTGTAGTGTGATCAGTCCACAGCCCGCCCTGTTTTTAAGGCAGGTAAATATTTTTTAATTTATACTCCAGTCACCACTTCACCCTTGGCTTTTCCTTTCTCGTTGGTCCTTGGTCGAATGACTGGGAGTGACGTAGAGGGGAGGAGCTATATGCAGCTCTGCTGGGTGAATCCTCTTGCACTTCCTGTTGGGGAGGAGTAATATCCCAGAAGTAATGATGACCCGTGGACTGATCACACTACAGAAGAAAGGAATTTATCAGGTAAGCATAAATTATGTTTTTTCCCCCTTCTTCCAATGTCTCCACCCCCAAAATTTCTATAACTGTTGATAATTCCATCATTACCCCTACCCCGCACGCCCGATGTCTTGGGGTCACACTTGACTCAGATCTTTCCTTCACTCCTCACATTCAGTCCTTGGCTAAAGCCTGCCGCTTCCACCTTAAAAACATTGCTAAAATTAGACATTTCCTTACACAAGATACAACCAAGATTTTAATCCACTCTCTCATCCTTTCCCGCCTCGACTACTGCAATTCCATCCTCTCTGGTCTACCTAGCTGCCGCATAGCTCCTTTACAATCCATTATGAATGCCTCTGCCAGGCTCATCTTCCTTACTCGTCGCTCTTCATCTGCTGCACCTCTCTGCCAATCCTTTCACTGGCTTCCTCTTGCCTCTAGGATTAAACACAAAATCCTCACCCTGACACATAAAGCTCTCAACTGCACTGCTCCCCCCTACATCTCAGAACTTGTCTCTAGATACTCTCCCTCCTGTCCCCTTCGATCAGCTCAGGATCTCCTCCTCTCCTCCTCTCTTGTTACTTCCTCACATTCACGTTTACAGGACTTCTCCAGACTGGCCCCCATCTTGTGGAATTCCCTGCCTCACTCCATAAGACTCTCCCCTAGTTTTAACAGCTTCAAGCGCTCCCTAAAAACTCTACTATTCAGGGATGCATACAACCAAAACTAACCTTTCCTATCGCCATTGCTTTCCCCTTGAACCCCTTAGATTGTAAGCCTATGGGCCCAGCTGTTTACAGATCGCTTCATAAGAGCCGACTACAACAGTGAAACTCTCGGCAGGGCCCTCTACCCACTTGACCCCTACAAAAGCTATCCTATACACCGACTATGTTTACAGCGCTGCGGAATCTGTTGGCAATCTACAAATACATGATAATAATAATGACAGTTCAACACTGATGCTTTGTCCAAGTGTCATTTGACTGCTACAATAATAATATTGATATTTTGTCTCTTAATTATACCTGATATATTATATATATAAACTATTCTTTAGCGCAAATTGCTAGAATTTCTTATATTAGTGTTCTTCACTTTTTGCACGCTATAGATATCTACCTCCGCAGGGAATGAGTGACCTAATCACACTATATATAGGATAGACTAACACCACTTTTTATTTTTTAAAAAGTCTTTGTCCCATTTTAACCTATACTCCATAAAGTTTGACATTTTATCCGCTGTTTTTCCCTTTAAGAAATATTTTAGTGTTTTTCCACCTTACACATTATCATATACATATTTCATACTTAGTCTCTACTCTTGGCTAGCATAGAGGTGATGAGTGCTTTTTAGTTACACCGTTTTCTGGAGGTTTAGACCTTCTTTTGCAGTGTTTACTCATGTGTACAGCACCTGCTCCTAAATAGCAATATATCATATTTTCATATTAACCAATTATAGGACATCTCTATCCAAGTAGTGTCATTCTTCTTTTCCCCTTTCTTCTTTCCCATTCCCCCTTCAATAAATAGCTGCATATTGTGCACTGCATTTTACTAAAGAAACACTCTTGTCCCATAGATTGCCTTCTAGGACCACAGACTGAAGATAAAGAACAACATGTACCCAGATGCTCAAAGGAAATTCTCTTACATACTACAGAAGGCAAGATGAACGTTTATAGCGTAGACACACAGAGTGATATTTATATTCCTGTGGGAGAAACCTGGGAAACTCAACAAACAATGAGACGGAGCTTGTACTCAGAGAACCTACTGCTTGTATAATCTGCTTAAAGAAACTTAAAACTTTGTACTATTATTCTTTTGGTGCAAATTTAAATGTAACATAAATAGCAACAGTCTATCCATTTCAATTAGGGTTGCCAGTTTTAAGGGACATGAAACCTGCACATCTTCTTTCTTGATTCAGACAATTTTAAACAACTTTCCAATTATATCATCAAATTTGCTTTATTCTCTTTGTATCCTTTCTTAAAGGAGCAGTAATGCTTTACTGGGGGCTAGCTGAACACATCAGTAGACATTGACAAGAGGAATATATGTGCAACCACTAATCAGCAGCTAGCTCCCAGTAGTGCATTGCTGCTCCTGAGAATTCTTAGGTATGCTTTTTAACAAAGAATATCAAAAGAACAAAGCAATTAGATGATAGCAGAAAATTGGAAAGATGTTTAAAATTACATGCTCTATCAAAATTATGAAGGCTTGACTCTTGTCAACTACATGCCCACATAGGGTTGCCACCTCAGGCACATTTCCCTGGACACTTACAAGTTACACTTACTGCAGGGTGTGCAGGGAGGAACATGTATTGTGTTTCTGCACTATTCATATTCCTCCCTACACACCCTGCAGCATGTGTAACTTATAAGTATTCTGTATTTTAAGGGACGGGTGGCAACCCTATGCCCACACTAAACCTCGTTAGAGCTTCTTGAATACAGTCCTTATGATTTTATATTCCCACATCAGATCAGCCCCAATGAGTTTAGCGGTGTTCTTATATATATATATATATATATATATATATATATATATATATATATATATATATATAATCAGTGATGTACAGTCACTAGAGGCAGGTGAGGCAGTGCTTCACCTCTCATATGGGCAAAAATATATATTTTTTTTATTGACTTTAAAAAAAAAAAAAAATTGTATTTTTTTTCCCCAGCATTTTTTTTTCTCACAGCTATATGTTGTACAATGAAGAGGCACAAGCAGGTCTGCCCACCATTACACAACATGCTGCGCCATCTACTGGATGAAAGTGGTTAAGATCATTGCATGGCCCATTAACTGCTTATTTGAGGCAGTCCTATTTGGGCTGAACCAATCCAGTGAGAGGCATTAGTAAATGGAACTTAGGGTTGGGGCTGGATGTTAAATCATATAAAATAAAACAAAAACGGAAAAAAACAACTTTCATTTATTTTGTTGCTGTCCTGTGAACCTGCTAGCTTTGCTAAAGTGAAAAAGAGAGTTCTGTTCTTCCCCTCTAAGTGCAGTGGAATGTGCCACTGTCACTTCCTGAATCCTTACAGAGCAGGAAGAGAGAGAGGCACAGAGAGCACTGTTTCAGCCCCATCTTATTAAAGTAAGATTTTACTGAAAAGGATTCTGTTAGTGAAAATGATAATTCAATGAATGTGGTTTAGTGTTTTTTTTTTACTCTTTTACAGCAAAGGATCATTTTTGTATTTTGTTTACTCAAACTTTACACCCACTAACTTAGCAGCTTGCCTCTGTACTGCATACTAATGTAGGGTCTCATTTAGTTATAGTCTCACTTAGTCTCTGTAGCTTTGCTGTTTTATTACTTAAAAATGCAGTGGTCCCCCCCCCCTTGTATGTGTGTGTGTGTGTGTCTCTCTCTCTATCCATCTCTCTCCTTATGTGTTGTTCTCCCCCATGGTCTCTTTCTCTCTCTGTCTCTCTTCCTCCCCCTCAGACTCTCTCATCCCTTATGTGTCTCTCTAACCCTCTGTGTGTGATTGTGTCTCTCTCTAACCCTCTGTGTGTGATTGTCTCTCTCTCTCTCTATCTCTAACCCTCTGTGTGTGATTGTGTCTCTCTCTAACCCTCTGTGTGTGATTGTGTCTCTCTCTCTCTTTCTCTCTAACCCTCTGTGTGTGATTGTGTCTCTCTCTAACCCTCTGTGTGTGATTGTCTCTCTCTCTCTCTCTCTCTCTCTCTCTCTCTAACCCTCTGTGTGTGATTGTGTCTCTCTCTTTCTCTCTCTCTATCTCTAACCATCTGTGTGTCATTGTGTCTCTCTCTAACCCTCTGTGTGTGATTGTGTCT
The DNA here is from genome assembly GCF_027579735.1 of Bombina bombina. Taxonomy (NCBI): domain Eukaryota; kingdom Metazoa; phylum Chordata; class Amphibia; order Anura; family Bombinatoridae; genus Bombina; species Bombina bombina. Next base: position 68,369 of record NW_026511358.1, on the reverse strand, counting down.
CTCTCTCTCTCTTTCTCTCTCTCTATCTCTAACCCTCTGTGTGTGATTGTGTCTCTCTCTAACCCTCTGTGTGTGATTGTGTCTCTCTCTCTCTCTCTTTCTCTCTAACCCTCTGTGTGTGATTGTGTCTCTCTCTCTTTCTCTCTCTAACCCTCTGTGTGTGATTGTCTCTCTCTCTCTCTCTTTCTCTCTCTCTAACCCTCTGTGTGTGATTGTGTCTCTCTCTAACCCTCTGTGTGTGATTGTGTGTCTCTCTCTCTCTCTCTCTCTCTCTCTCTAACCCTCTGTGTGTGATTGTGTGTGTGTGATTGTAAATAATAATACAATATGTAAATAATATATAGACCAAAACAGAATTTAACATTATGATGATCAAAGTAATACGATATTATATTACATTCCATACATAACAATATTCTCAGTATATTTCACACATGCTCTGTATGAGAACAATATAAATACAATACCCATACCTTAAAAAATTTTTTTTCAAATATAAAACAAAAAAAGGAAAAAAGGGAGAAACCCCCCCCCAAAAAAAATAAAGAAAAACCTTTTCCTTTCTCTTCTTTTTTTTTTGGAGACACAGCTCCTAGTCAACCCATATACGAAAAATAGATAATTTGAATACAATATCCAAGACATGTATCTTGGTTTATAACACCAAGATTACTCTAAACCTTATAAATAGGACATTTAAGAAAGCAAAATAAATGGTTCACAGTACAGTAGTTCAAACAAAATAATTACTAGTGTCTGACCTTCATAACATCACTGGAGTTTTTTTTTTTCCTTTTTTTTCCCTCCCCCTTTCTTCCTCCTTCTTCTCCTTTTCTCTCCCTTAAATACTAACCAAACAACACACAAAAAAAAAAAAACATCAACAACCCAACAAAAAAAACAAAAACAAAGATATATCTTTCTTTTCTTATCCCTCCTCCTCCAGCTCCCAACATCACCATACGTAACCATCAACCTTAATATTTAATGTCTTGTCACTAACTACCTGCCCATTCCCCTTCTCTCCCCTTCCCTTTCTCTCCAGAATAATCCAAATCCTATCTCATATAGTAATCTCCCTGTAACCGGGTACCCATAGTGGTGGGAACAATCCTAATATAACCAATTCTAGGAAAGCTATCGTATTTAAGAAAGGCTGTAAGATACGCCTTTGAACCTGAAGCGGATAAGATATAATTAGCGGAAGCCAATCCATAAGGAAAACTCTGATTCTACTATCCGTCAAGGATTTAGTGTGAAAGGATTCAAATAAAATTTGAAACTGAATTTCTTTAAAAAACTCTGAAACCCTGGGGGCTATATGGTCTTTCCAGCCCTTAACAATTAACTGTCTTGCAGTTAAGATAATAGTATTTAGTATTTTTATCACACGCTTAGGGCGCAAATCAGCATTGGTTAAAAAGAATATCTCCTCAGCAGCTATCGGAATCATATCTTTATAGTGTTTACTATACCAATATCTTATCTTTTGCCAGAATTGTTGAATCTTGGGACAAGACCAGAATATATGGAGAATATCAGCCTTATCCAAAGAGCACCGTGAACAGACATACTTTTGGGTGGGAAAAAATCTGGCCATCTTAGCAGGAGAGAGATAGTAATTGTTGACTAGTTTTAAATGCGTTTCTTTCCATGATATCGAGATTTGTAATTTTCCTAACTCTCGGAAGCTGTACTCTATCCTATTCTCGTCCAATTGTGGGAGGTATCTCTTCCAAAAAATATATAAATTATCCAAATTGAGATCCCCCTGCTTAGCCAGGAGAATATCATAAATTAAGGATATAGAGGAGCGACCCAAAGAGAATTGACGGATTATATTCTTAATATCCAGCCAATCCACAAACACCTCAGTGTTCCACTTTTGCGAAAATATATAATGACGTAGCTGAAAGTACGCGAATAAATTTGAATGAGGTAAATTAAACTTATGAAATAATAGTTCTGAGGAGATTAGCTGATTAGAGTCAAATAACTGATGAACATATATCAGACCTGCCTCCGCCCAAAATCTAAACACCCTCTGGTTTAAACCCGCAATAAATTCGGGATTACCTGTTATCGGGAGGAATTCAGAGAATAATGGAGATATTTTTAATACTCTGCATATTTTATGCCAGGCTATAATAACGTTTTTAAAAGAGATCAATTTATTAAGATTCGAAGGCAATTTTTTTACCGGACAGTGAAGAATAGCTTTCAGAGAGAAGGGAGAAATCAAAAAAGTTTCCAGTTCTACTGAGACAAATTTGTCTAACCCTGTAATCCAATCACAGGCCAATTTGACTAGACAGGACCAATTATATAACCTAAAGTCTGGGAGGGCAAGCCCTGCCTGAGAACGTTTCTGCATTAGGAGGAACAAGTATAGAGTGAGTGCACCTAGTGTGTGTATATTTAGAGATAAATAATTTTTATCTAAAGAAAATAGTTTTTTTAACCTCGCTCTGTACCCTACAATTATTGACAGTTGTTCCTTCAAACGACTGTCTAGAGATGAAATGTGAATTAACCAAGGTGAGGGGAGCTTACGGTGTGGGTTAAGAGAGTTGTGTCAGAGTGTTTATCACAATGTGTATTATCACAGTAAAATGAAAATAAAAGTAATTAAGCTTATATACAGATAGTATTTATTTAAAACACTTTAAAACAAGTTGAATTTAAGTATAGAGCTCTAATACTTTAAAACATTAAAAACAGTATACAATTATATAAGGACAACATTGGAGAATTATGAGCAGTCTTTTTTGATTTGTTTTCAATTCGTTCATATAATTTGATCAATTAATTTGATTGATTTCGTATTTCGTTTAGAAAGTTTTTTATATGAATGTTTTACTCACGTTTTAGTCCTGAATAAAAAACCTTTTAAAGATGGCCTTAGTATATGTCCAGGATAGGCCGTTGAGGAGACAAAAGGAAATAGGTGACTGTCTTATGTTTAAGACGCTCTTTCTCTTAAAAGGTCAGAACTGGCAACTTATAAAAGGAAAAGTTATAACGTTCTTTCTATTTTTGCAAGTTTTTTTCTTTGTTCCAATTCTTAGATAGTCTTTTAGAAGGAGAGACAATTTGTGTCTCTATATTGGATATGTTTGGAGAAATCGATGTGCTTAAGGTTTCTTTGCCATTTTCACTTGTAAATGTGATGTTTGATAGAAAGATGGACTCGTTGGTCTCCGAGACTTTTTACCCTGTTTGTGGTAGATTTGATGTCTAGGGTTTGCAGGAGTCTCTAAGAGGCTTGTAGTGTTTGTAGGTATTGAAGTCTTTGGTCCAAATCGTGATCGTTGGTCTTTGAGACTGTTTACCCTATTGTTATGGTAGATTTGATGTTCAGGGTTTGCTGGAGTCTCTAAGAGGCTTGAAGCATCTCTGGATAATACTATCTTGGATCCTGATATCAGTTTCAGATACAGGTAGATTTACTTTGAAGGTTCTGAGGACCGGGACAATTTTATCTGTCCGTAGAGGTTCCTTGTAGTGAACTGCTTCTTTTTACGCTTGTCAGCGTTCAAACGTTAGTTATGGTGAGTCCGTTTAAAAGTTCAACATCCCACAGTGTGGGCATATAGCATCAAAAGAGGGTGCACACTCAGGAGGGCAAATCTACGCGTTTCGGCGGATGCCTTTATCAAGATGCCTCAGAGAGTGTTCGCGGTCATTTTTAAAGGTGTAGGTGAGTTCTGATTGGTCAATTTGTGACCAATCCTTGCTCTAATTTTTAGAGCGTTTTTTCACATTTATTAGCGTGTATTACAAGATAGACAAGTTGTTAGTGATAAGTGTTAAACAATTTTAAAGATTTAAAATGTGATCTAATACTTTATCTGGTGAATTTTGTGATTGTGTGTGTACCCTCTTAATAAATTATTGTTTGAAAAAACAAATAATGGGATATAAGTAATCAGATAATGTGATAACTTGGGTTAAAAGGTTGAGAAATATAGTGCTAATCTTGGCCATGTCATAGATGCGTGTAGTTTGGAGTCTCAGGTATTTTTGTTCTTTATGAAACTTTTGTTGAAGCCAATGTTATTATAATATTATAACACTGATTTTTCAAATGTGGTTTATTTTAAAGTTAACTAGTTAACTAGTTATCGCAGTATAGAAATAGACACTTTAAATTTGATAATTTAAATTAGAAAATTCAGATCGAACTCCATATTTAATCCATATGGGTGTAGAGTTTTAAAGGAGTAAATGTACTCCGCTTCTTTTCTAAGTAGGAGGTTTTCTAAATTACCACCTCTGGGATTAAGGAAAACTTTTTTAACTCCCCAAAATTTCATGTCTTGGATGTTGCCATTGTGATGTTCAGTAAAATGTTTGTATAAGTTGGTGTTGGTTGATTTATGTTCTATATGATGAAGGTGCTCTCTTATGCGGTCTCTGAGCATACGGCTAGTTTGACCAAAGTATTGTAAACCACATAAACATTGTATGCAGTATATAACATTCCTATCAGAACAGCGTATAATTTCTTTGATATTGATGTATTGATTATTATTAGTTGATTTTACGGTTTTTATCTTGCTGTTATGTTTGCAAGATTTGCAGGATATGCAAGGGAAATAACCTTCAACTTTTTCATTATTAAGATCAATTGTGTTGTGGTTATGGGTAGCCTTCTTCTTGAATTCACTTGGTGATATTATGTTTTTAAGATTTTTTGCTTTCTTAAAAATGATGTCTGGGTGGTTTTTCAGTTTATGTCCTATAACTTGGTCTTGTTTTATATAATGCCAGTGTTTGTTTAGGATCTTTTTTATTTCAAAATGTTGTGAATTGTACTGTGTTATGAACGGTATAAACAATGGATCATTTATTTTTGGGTTGATTTCTGGCTTTTGTTTGGGTGCAAGTATTGAGTTTCTATCCATTTCTTTTACCTCTAGTTGTGTTCTATCCAGTGATTGGATATTATATCTTTTTTCAATGAATCTTTGTTTTAAAATTTCTGATTGAGTAGAGTATTGGTTTATGTCTGAACAGTTTTTTCTAATACGAGTAAATTGATTTTTGGGAATATTTGTTTTCCATTTATTTAAATGGCAGCTTTTATTGTGTATGTAGTTATTGGCATCAGTTTTTTTAAAATAGGTTTTAGTTGTGATTAGTTTGTTTTTAATTTCTATTTCTAAGTCTAGGTAGTTGATAGAATTTGTGCTGAATTCGTGAGTGAAGTTGAGGCCTAGTGTGTTGTTATTTAAATCTTCTAGGAATAATTCTAGTAGTTCTGGTTCGCCTTTCCAAATTATGAACAGGTCATCTATGTAGCGATAATATAGCACAAGGTTCGCCCCCCATGGGCTAGAGTTTATGTATTTATGTTCAAAAAAGCCCATGAATAAATTAGCATAACTGGGGGCGAACCTTGTGCCCATAGCTGTCCCTTTATGTTGTAGAAAAATATCTTCATTAAATAGAAAGGAGTTGTTATATAATATGAAATGGATACAAGTGATTAGAAATTTATTTTGTTCTTTATTTAAATTTGTGTCCTTGTCTAAAAAGAATTTAATTGCTTTAAGTCCTTTTTGATGATCTATGTTAGTGTATAGGGAGTTAACGTCGCATGTTACTAGGAGGTAGTTTTCTTTCCAAGAAATATCTTTTAGAATGTTAAGTAATTGGGTGGAATCTTTTAGGTAGGAGGGTAGCTGGGATACGTATGTCTGTAAGAAAAAATCAACATATTGGGAGAGATTTGATGTGAGGGATCCTATACCGGATATGATGGGTCGTCCTGGAGGTTTTGTTAAGTTTTTATGGATTTTGGGAAGTATATAAAAAGTGGGGACGATGGGGTTAGCAATATTTAGAAAATCAAATTCATTTTTTGTGAGTATTCCTGAGTTTAATGCTTTTGTGAGAATGTCTTGTAATTCTTTTGTTTGATTTTTTAAGGGATTGGATCTCAATTTTTTATATGTTGTTCGATCATTTAAAAGTTTGTATGATTCCTCTAGATAGAAGGATGTGTCCATCAGGACAATTCCTCCGCCCTTGTCAGCTTGTTTGATAGTGATATCTTTATTGTTTTTCAGATCTTTTATTATTTTTAGTTCCCTTTGGGACATGTTCCATTTAATATATTTATTTTGGTCTAGTTTATCTATGTCCTGTTTGACCATTTTTTCGAAAAGCTTAATGTCTTCACTTTTTTAGTTTGTAGGATAGAATGTTGAGGGGGCTTTTAGATTTGTGTGTTTAAATTTTTGTTCGTTGTCTTTTAAGGTTTTGTTCTCCAGTGGGTTTTTGATAAAATATCTTTTTAAAGTTAGTTTGCGTATGTATTGATTTATGTTTATGAGGGTTTCGAATTTGTTTAGTTTGCACGAGGGTGCAAAAGACAGACCTTTATGTAGAATTGATTCTTGGAGAGGGTTTAGTTGGTGTTGACTTATATTAAATATTCCAGTATGTTTTATTTCTGCCTTTTCGGAATTTTGTCTAAGTTTTCTTCCCTTTCTTCTACCTCTAATTCTCTTTTGTTTCTTATGATTCTTTTTGGGAGGCTGTAGTGTGTATTGGTTTTTGAAGTTCCTTCCCCTGAAGGGGCCTGTTCTAAAAAAACTTTTTGTTGTTCTGTATTTTGAGGTGCAGGGGACCTAAGATCTTGTTCTAATGGTTGATACCTGTTTCTGGTCTGTATTCTCCAATCAGAGTTGGAGTCATAATTATTGTAATTTCTTGTGTGGTTAGTGTGATATGTGTTTTTGTTTCTGTGTGTGTAACGAGCAGATTGGTCATAATTATCATAATTATGTCTATAATTATATTGAATATCTGGTTTGTTATACCATTCGCGGTTATCCCATCTGTGTTCATAGTAATCCCTATGGTTTGAGTTATAATTTGAGTTATAATTGTTTCTGTTATAATTTGGATTATGTTGATATTCTCTATGTGGTTGATTTCTCCTTGGGGTGTAGCCCCAATTTGTGCTTGAGTCATTATTTGACATGTCATAGTTCTTATATGAGTATTGGTTTGAAAATGGATTTTTAGGTGTTCTATTGTCATGTCTATTTCTACTATCAAATTTTTCTTCTGTTCTCGGTTTGGTGTGATATTTGTCATCAGGGTAGTTAATATATTGTCTTTTTTGATAGTTTTGCTGTTTATTTGATCTTTCTGTATTTCCTGTGTCAGATGGAATATGGTCCCTAAATGTAGTTTGATTTGGGATAGGGAGTTTTTTCTGTTTTATATGATTTGATTTCCCAAAAAGATATGATCGATCTGAGGTTTTTGTAATAGGAGAGGCGACCATCTCTACTGTATGTTCATTGGTCAGGTCAATTTCTGTAGGGATTTCCGTATCTAGAGTTTCTGAATAATCTTCTAAGTCTCTAATGTATTTAGATGATTTTGTGGCTAGAATATTTTCTTTAAAAGTAGAAATGTTATTAAAGATTTCTTTTTGTATGTTTAGAAACTCGGTATTATTTTCATAAATTTTTAAGCTGTTTTTTTGTTGATCTATTTCTTTTTTGGTCTCACTTAATGTAATGTTTCTAGATTTAATAATTAAATCTAGAAACATTACATTAAGTGAGACCAAAAAAGAAATAGATCAACAAAAAAACAGCTTAAAAATTTATGAAAATAATACCGAGTTTCTAAACATACAAAAAGAAATCTTTAATAACATTTCTACTTTTAAAGAAAATATTCTAGCCACAAAATCATCTAAATACATTAGAGACTTAGAAGATTATTCAGAAACTCTAGATACGGAAATCCCTACAGAAATTGACCTGACCAATGAACATACAGTAGAGATGGTCGCCTCTCCTATTACAAAAACCTCAGATCGATCATATCTTTTTGGGAAATCAAATCATATAAAACAGAAAAAACTCCCTATCCCAAATCAAACTACATTTAGGGACCATATTCCATCTGACACAGGAAATACAGAAAGATCAAATAAACAGCAAAACTATCAAAAAAGACAATATATTAACTACCCTGATGACAAATATCACACCAAACCGAGAACAGAAGAAAAATTTGATAGTAGAAATAGACATGACAATAGAACACCTAAAAATCCATTTTCAAACCAATACTCATATAAGAACTATGACATGTCAAATAATGACTCAAGCACAAATTGGGGCTACACCCCAAGGAGAAATCAACCACATAGAGAATATCAACATAATCCAAATTATAACAGAAACAATTATAACTCGAATTATAACTCAAACCATAGGGATTACTATGAACACAGATGGGATAACCGCGAATGGTATAACAAACCAGATATTCAATATAATTATAGACATAATTATGATAATTATGACCAATCTGCTCGTTACACACACAGAAACAAAAACACATATCACACTAACCACACAAGAAATTACAATAATTATGACTCCAACTCTGATTGGAGAATACAGACCAGAAACAGGTATCAACCATTAGAACAAGATCTTAGGTCCCCTGCACCTCAAAATACAGAACAACAAAAAGTTTTTTTAGAACAGGCCCCTTCAGGGGAAGGAACTTCAAAAACCAATACACACTACAGCCTCCCAAAAAGAATCATAAGAAACAAAAGAGAATTAGAGGTAGAAGAAAGGGAAGAAAACTTAGACAAAATTCCGAAAAGACAGAAATAAAACATACTGGAATATTTAATATAAGTCAACACCAACTAAACCCTCTCCAAGAATCAATTCTACATAAAGGTCTGTCTTTTGCACCCTCGTGCAAACTAAACAAATTCGAAACCCTCATAAACATAAATCAATACATACGCAAACTAACTTTAAAAAGATATTTTATCAAAAACCCACTGGAGAACAAAACCTTAAAAGACAACGAACAAAAATTTAAACACACAAATCTAAAAGCCCCCTCAACATTCTATCCTACAAACGAAAAAAGTGAAGACATTAAGCTTTTCGAAAAAATGGTCAAACAGGACATAGATAAACTAGACCAAAATAAATATATTAAATGGAACATGTCCCAAAGGGAACTAAAAATAATAAAAGATCTGAAAAACAATAAAGATATCACTATCAAACAAGCTGACAAGGGCGGAGGAATTGTCCTGATGGACACATCCTTCTATCTAGAGGAATCATACAAACTTTTAAATGATCGAACAACATATAAAAAATTGAGATCCAATCCCTTAAAAAATCAAACAAAAGAATTACAAGACATTCTCACAAAAGCATTAAACTCAGGAATACCCACAAAAAATGAATTTGATTTTCTAAATATTGCTAACCCCATCGTCCCCACTTTTTATATACTTCCCAAAATCCATAAAAACTTAACAAAACCTCCAGGACGACCCATCATATCCGGTATAGGATCCCTCACATCAAATCTCTCCCAATATGTTGATTTTTTCTTACAGACATACGTATCCCAGCTACCCTCCTACCTAAAAGATTCCACCCAATTACTTAACATTCTAAAAGATATTTCTTGGAAAGAAAACTACCTCCTAGTAACATGCGACGTTAACTCCCTATACACTAACATAGATCATCAAAAAGGACTTAAAGCAATTAAATTCTTTTTAGACAAGGACACAAATTTAAATAAAGAACAAAATAAATTTCTAATCACTTGTATCCATTTCATATTATATAACAACTCCTTTCTATTTAATGAAGAGATTTTTCTACAACATAAAGGGACAGCTATGGGCACAAGGTTCGCCCCCAGTTATGCTAATTTATTCATGGGCTTTTTTGAACATAAATACATAAACTCTAGCCCATGGGGGGCGAACCTTGTGCTATATTATCGCTACATAGATGACCTGTTCATAATTTGGAAAGGCGAACCAGAACTACTAGAATTATTCCTAGAAGATTTAAATAACAACACACTAGGCCTCAACTTCACTCACGAATTCAGCACAAATTCTATCAACTACCTAGACTTAGAAATAGAAATTAAAAACAAACTAATCACAACTAAAACCTATTTTAAAAAAACTGATGCCAATAACTACATACACAATAAAAGCTGCCATTTAAATAAATGGAAAACAAATATTCCCAAAAATCAATTTACTCGTATTAGAAAAAACTGTTCAGACATAAACCAATACTCTACTCAATCAGAAATTTTAAAACAAAGATTCATTGAAAAAAGATATAATATCCAATCACTGGATAGAACACAACTAGAGGTAAAAGAAATGGATAGAAACTCAATACTTGCACCCAAACAAAAGCCAGAAATCAACCCAAAAATAAATGATCCATTGTTTATACCGTTCATAACACAGTACAATTCACAACATTTTGAAATAAAAAAGATCCTAAACAAACACTGGCATTATATAAAACAAGACCAAGTTATAGGACATAAACTGAAAAACCACCCAGACATCATTTTTAAGAAAGCAAAAAATCTTAAAAACATAATATCACCAAGTGAATTCAAGAAGAAGGCTACCCATAACCACAACACAATTGATCTTAATAATGAAAAAGTTGAAGGTTATTTCCCTTGCATATCCTGCAAATCTTGCAAACATAACAGCAAGATAAAAACCGTAAAATCAACTAATAATAATCAATACATCAATATCAAAGAAATTATACGCTGTTCTGATAGGAATGTTATATACTGCATACAATGTTTATGTGGTTTACAATACTTTGGTCAAACTAGCCGTATGCTCAGAGACCGCATAAGAGAGCACCTTCATCATATAGAACATAAATCAACCAACACCAACTTATACAAACATTTTACTGAACATCACAATGGCAACATCCAAGACATGAAATTTTGGGGAGTTAAAAAAGTTTTCCTTAATCCCAGAGGTGGTAATTTAGAAAACCTCCTACTTAGAAAAGAAGCGGAGTACATTTACTCCTTTAAAACTCTACACCCATATGGATTAAATATGGAGTTCGATCTGAATTTTCTAATTTAAATTATCAAATTTAAAGTGTCTATTTCTATACTGCGATAACTAGTTAACTAGTTAACTTTAAAATAAACCACATTTGAAAAATCAGTGTTATAATATTATAATAACATTGGCTTCAACAAAAGTTTCATAAAGAACAAAAATACCTGAGACTCCAAACTACACGCATCTATGACATGGCCAAGATTAGCACTATATTTCTCAACCTTTTAACCCAAGTTATCACATTATCTGATTACTTATATCCCATTATTTGTTTTTTCAAACAATAATTTATTAAGAGGGTACACACACAATCACAAAATTCACCAGATAAAGTATTAGATCACATTTTAAATCTTTAAAATTGTTTAACACTTATCACTAACAACTTGTCTATCTTGTAATACACGCTAATAAATGTGAAAAAACGCTCTAAAAATTAGAGCAAGGATTGGTCACAAATTGACCAATCAGAACTCACCTACACCTTTAAAAATGACCGCGAACACTCTCAGAGGCATCTTGATAAAGGCATCCGCCAAAACGCGTAGATTTGCCCTCCTGAGTGTGCACCCTCTTTTGATGCTATATGCCCACACTGTGGGATGTTGAACTTTTAAATGGACTCACCATAACTAACGTTTGAACGCTGACAAGCGTAAAAAGAAGCAGTTCACTACAAGGAACCTCTACGGACAGATAAAATTGTCCCGGTCCTCAGAACCTTCAAAGTAAATCTACCTGTATCTGAAACTGATATCAGGATCCAAGATAGTATTATCCAGAAATGCTTCAAGCCTCTTAGAGACTCCAGCAAACCCTGAACATCAAATCTACCATAACAATAGGGTAAACAGTCTCAAAGACCAACGATCACGATTTGGACCAAAGACTTCAATACCTACAAACACTACAAGCCTCTTAGAGACTCCTGCAAACCCTAGACATCAAATCTACCACAAACAGGGTAAAAAGTCTCGGAGACCAACGAGTCCATCTTTCTATCAAACATCACATTTACAAGTGAAAATGGCAAAGAAACCTTAAGCACATCGATTTCTCCAAACATATCCAATATAGAGACACAAATTGTCTCTCCTTCTAAAAGACTATCTAAGAATTGGAACAAAGAAAAAAACTTGCAAAAATAGAAACAACGTTATAACTTTTCCTTTTATAAGTTGCCAGTTCTGACCTTTTAAGAGAAAGAGCGTCTTAAACATAAGACAGTCACCTATTTCCTTTTGTCTCCTCAACGGCCTATCCTGGACATATACTAAGGCCATCTTTAAAAGGTTTTTTATTCAGGACTAAAACGTGAGTAAAACATTCATATAAAAAACTTTCTAAACGAAATACGAAATCAATCAAATTAATTGATCAAATTATATGAACGAATTGAAAACAAATCAAAAAAGACTGCTCCTAATTCTCCAATGTTGTCCTTATATAATTGTATACTGTTTTTAATGTTTTAAAGTATTAGAGCTCTATACTTAAATTCAACTTGTTTTAAAGTGTTTTAAATAAATACTATCTGTATATAAGCTTAATTACTTTTATTTTCATTTTACTGTGATAATACACATTGTGATAAACACTCTGACACAACTCTCTTAACCCACACCGTAAGCTCCCCTCACCTTGGTTAATTCAACGTTTCTGCATTAACTTGTTCAAACTAATCCTAGGCTTTTTATTACCCCATATAAATTTAGATTGCCAAGATTGTACATCTCTAATATCTTTATTAGTCATTAGTAACGGCAGATTCTGAAGAAGATATAAAACTCTGGGAAAAATAAAAGTTTTAATCAAATTAACTCTTGCAGATAATGATATTGGCAAAGAGGACCAGTTTTCTAGGTCATGTTTAATTTTCGACAAGACTGGGGGGAAATTTAGTTTGTACCAATTTGCTGGATTTCTGTGAAGGATAATCCCTAAATACCGAAAGGACTCAACTACTTTGAAAGGATGCTCTCCCCAATAGTAGCCGTTCTTATGTATCCAGAGGAGTTCACTCTTATCAAAATTAATTTTGTATCCTGAGAAGGAGGAGAATGCCTTAAATAATTGTAACACTATAGGAATATAATGTTTAGCCTTATCCAAGAATATTAACAGATCATCGGCGTACAAAAGCGTTTTTAGTCTGGTGTGACCCAGTGGGATTCCCGGTAACCTATCCCGTAACAGAATGGCAAATGGCTCCAATGCCAAGTTAAAAAGCAGGGGGGATAGAGGGCATCCTTGCCTAGTTCCTCTTTTGAGTGATATGTATGGGGAAGGGAAGCCGTTGATGCAGAGATAGGAAATCGGATTTTTATATAAATTTTTAACAAATTCAAGAAACTGATTCCTAAACCCGAAATGCTCAAGAGCCGTAAACAGGTAATTCCAATTCACTGCATCAAAGGCTTTCTCAGCGTCTACTGTCAAAACAGCAGCTTCCCTGATCTTCTTAAATTCCTCCTTTTCAGGATCTAAATTCCAAGCATAGTCCAGAAAAGTGGTAACTTTACGGATATTCTTAAGGGAGTTCCTGCCCTTCATAAATCCAGTTTGATCAGGATGTACGATCCCATCTAATGATTTAGCCAGTCTTGTCGAAACAATAGCCGTCAGCAATTTGTAATCGGCATTGAGTACAGATATGGGTCTATATGACCCAGGATCCTCCGGATCCTTACCTTTCTTTAGAATCAGAGATATACGTGCAGCAGAAAAATAATTAGACATTGACTTACCAGAGGAAAAATAATAATTAAACAGATTAACTAATGATAACTTGATTTCTTCCTTTAATATTTTATAAAACTCTACCGGAATCGCGTCCGGTCCGGGAGATTTATTAATATTAGCTGATTGTATAGCCTCCAAAACTTCCTCCTCTGAAATAGGCCTATTAAGATCTAGCAGAATCTCTTCCGTAACACCCGGAAGTTTCAGACCGGTCCAAAAATTTGCTGCATTATCCAAGTTTACCTCAGATTCTGAGTACAGCTTTTCGAATACCTTAAAGAAAACTTGACTAATATCCTCTATATTAGAATACTTCACATTATTAAATTTGATAGCCGAGATTAAATTCTTGTTTTTCCTAACTTTTACTATGCTAGCCAAAAATTTAGCAGAGTTCCCATAGTGGCCTCTAAATTGATAATTTAACTTTAATTCTTCTTCTTGGGACCTTTGTTTTAAATAAATGTCTCTTTCCCTTTTTAATTTACAATATCTGTCCCAGTTATCTTTTGTCTTATCATTATAAAATTTCCCGAGCGCATTTCTGACTTGGGCAGCTAATTGTAATTCCTGCTCCAGAGTTTTCTTCCTCCATGTAGCTAGATAAAGTTTAATTTCCCCCCTCAAGACAGCTTTTGCTGCTTCCCAAAAGACCTCTGGTTTACTAAATTGCCCGATATTAAAGGTAACATAATCCTTCCACTTTTGTTTTAACCAATTGCCAAACCTCGGGCTATCAGCCAGATACCGCGGAAAGAAGAAAGATGTATTAGGCATCTTAGAGGGGGAGCTAGCCGTCAATGTGAAAGAGATTACTGCATGGTCAGAAATAGTAATATCGTAGATATTAGCTTCTGATCTGCAAAGAGCTAGTGACTTAGAAATTAAAAAAAGATCAATTCTAGAGAGTGTCATATGAGATTTGGACTCACAGGTAAAACTACGTTGTTCTGGATTTTTAAATCTCCATATATCAATTAATCTTAGTTCGTGAAAAGTTTAAAATATTTTGCCAATTTGGCGTTTTCACGTAAATTTTTTAATGATAATCTATCCAAAATAGGGCACAATGTCATATTAAAATCTCCCCCTAAAATTAAATTAGCTGCTGAAAATAAGAATAATTTGCTTCTAATGGAGTCCCAGAAAGCCGGGGAAAAAGTATTGGGGCCATATAGATTACATATAACAAAGTTACAATTATTAATCTGGATCTGTACAATCAAAAATCTACCCTCTGGATCAGCCTCCGTTTTTACAATATTATAAGCTAAGTTTTTATGTAACAATATTGCTACTCCTGATTTTCTTTTAACACCTGACGCTGCAAGGCATTCACCTACCCATTTACACCTCAATTTAGCGGCTTCAACCATATTAAGATGTGTTTCCTGTAGCATCACAAGATCAGGTTTAAATTTAGCAAGATATTTAATAATTAGCTTGCGTTTTCTAGGAGACGTGATGCCCCCTAAATTCCAAGAAAGTATATTAATCTTGGAAGCCATCAATCCTTAACATAAAATAATAGATAATATTCCATAGCTTTTTGGGCTGTACATATAACACTGGGCGGGAGGAGGGGGGAGAAGAAAGAGAAAAAAAAAAAAAAACATAATAAAAATATATTTTAAAAAAAAAATCTGCCATCCTGTACCAACATAATGAACCTAAAAGGTATCTAAACTTAGAGTAGAAAACATTCAGTTCCAAAAAATAATTTTTTCCCCTATTAAAAATATTAATAACCAGTGTATCCAGCCAGAATATAACTAAAACAATATAACCACTTAAATAATACATCAGTCTTATTCAAAGCAGATTTCCATTCTGGAAAAAAATTAATTCTCCTAAAATGCTATAGGGTACTGATGAACTCATGGGCCTCTTGGGGATTGTTCAAAACTCGCCTAACTCCATTCTCTTCCATTACCACCTTCGCAGGGTATACCACCCAGGCTTTAAACCCTTTATTAATAATTTTAGTACATAACGGAATCATTTGTTTCCTTTTTGTGGACGTTTCTATTGAGAAATCCTGAAACATTAACAACTTGTTGCCTTCAAATACACATTCCCCTATCTCTCTATATGCTTTTAATAGGTCTACCTTATCCTGATATCTAAGCAGTTTAAAAATGACCATTCTACTTCTATTGCCCACAGCTATACTTGTTCTACTATATCCAACTCTATGGGCTCTTTCAACTGCAAGGGGGAGTCGTTGTTCAGGGAAACCTAATGCCTTGGGGAGTAATAAGGAAGTTACTTTAATAAGGTCCTCATACTTGGGGGATTCGGGGAGTCCAATAATTCTAATGTTATTCCGTCTGGAGCGATCCTCTAGATCCTCCAGACGGCTTTGTAGGGATGAGATTTTAGCTTCATGGTCATGCGTTAGTTTATCTTGAATATTAACCTGGTCTTCCAAGTCAGAGATCCTATTTTCTGCCTCCCCTATTCTAGCGGCAAACTGCATAACAAGGAATTAATGTCTATAGATATACTGCTAAGCTCTTTCTTAATTGTATCAAACTGAGGAGTAAATATGTTGGTTAGTTGCAATACTAAATTACCTGTATCTAAATGGGCCATACCCCCCTCCACAGAGGGGTCCAGTGAGGTGTCTGCACTCCTAACCTTTCTGTCCTTACTTTTTGGCGGCATTATAGGGGAACTCTGTTTCGCATGTATAACAAATCTTTCCATATACCCTGTGTTTACAAACAATATGTGTAGAGCTGCGAATGCAGCGGAGAAAAAAAAGGAAAAGAAAAGAGAGGAAAAAAAATAGCGCGTGCAATAACCCTCAAAAACAAACACAAATTAAACTCTGTGTGATTTCTGTGTATTCAGATCCAAAGAAAACTGAAGTCCCTTTAAGTGAAAGCAAACAAAAATGGATTCAGCTGTGAAGGTGTTTTTTTTTTTTTTTTTTTTTTGTATTTTGTGGTTTTTAAATCTATGTATAAAAGATAGGTTAATAGTGATATTAGAGCCTGATGGCTTTAAAAATTATAATTATAGGTAGTGAACACCTATGTGATCGAATTAGTATAGTATACAGCTATCTATTAATACAGAGTAAGCCCCTTTCTCTAAGAAAATGTTACCATTAAATTTTAGCAGAAAAATGTATACTCTCTCCAGCTAGACACTGTTCTAGCCAAAGGGAGGGGTGAAGACCCCTAAGAGAATCTCTGCTATGGGAGAGAGAAAAAAAAAAAAGCAAAAATAGAAAGAACAAGCAAACATCAGTTTACATTAGCCAACATTAAGCAGTCCTTTGATAAACATTAAATCTCTTTTTTTTTTTTTTTCTTCTTTCCCCCCTTCTTCCTTCCCCTCCTCTCCTTCTTCACTCCAACCTCTCCCCTTCTGTCACCTCTCTTCTTCTTCTTACTCTCAGCCTACAAATAAATCCACAACCGATGGGACAAATAAGGTGGAGAATGGAGGGTCAGAGAATATCAAAGTCCTGCAGCAGGTATGCTGCACAAACGACCTCCAACTACCTCAGATGAGATCACATAGACTAAAGTTATCACCACTAGAACAAAAGTCAAGTATAATGCAGATTCTCCTTATATCTCAGGATTTACTTTCGTGCAATAAAAGGGGGGGGGGGGGTGATAGGTATGACAAGTTCCATTATGCTGTAGTATCAAGGATCAGAATCTCCCACATTCATTGTTGGCAAGCACTTCTCCCCAATATTACCCAGCAACTCTGATGGAAGTAAGTCTAAGGTAGCAAGTGCAATATAGGTAGTTAGTGAGGGTTTCTTGTCGCTGGCTCACTTCAGGGCAAAGCCCCCTTGACAAAACAAAGCAAGTGTCTCAGCTTATATGCAGGTCTCGACCCCCAAAGGCATAGGATACATCAATGTAGGGGGAGTATATGCCCAAAGGCTCAGCAAGTCTTACCAGCTCCTATTAAACTTGGCAGTCCGCTTGCGAAGAACTGTACAGGGGTAAGTCGGCGTCTCCTCTCCTTCCAGTCAACCAGGTGTAACACTCTTCACCGCGAGGAGGGAGCGCTGCCTGCCGATCTCTCAACAGACAAACTGCTCCCTCCTACCAGCGGCTATTCCCAGTAATAAGTACGACTGTTTCACGGGGAAAGATCCAGCTTTCCCGCCTTTGACGCCCCTCGTCCCTCTCTGCACGGCTCCTCCAAGGTGATTGCGGTATCCACCGCCGGGCTTTACCGCCAGTACCAAGGCTTCCTCTGCACAGGCGTAGACACCGCCTGCTAGCCTGCACCGGACCCCAGCGATTCTGGGTCACGCAGGCAAGTAAGTGCTGGGGGAGATTTTCTGGCTCCTATTCTCCGGAGCACCCGAGCTGTGCAGCAACAGCGTGTCCAACAGCTCCGCCCCCACCGGAAGAGGAGTTATTAGCGCAGGGCCATCGCCTGTTGTTCTCTGGGGTGTGAACCGATTGTGTCTCTCTCTAACCCTCTGTGTGTGATTGTGTCTCTCTCTTTCTCTCTCTCTCTCTAACCCTCTGTGTGTGATTGTGTCTCTCTCTAACCCTCTGTGTGTGATTGTGTCTCTCTCTAACCCTCTGTGTGTGATTGTGTCTCTCTCTCTTTCTCTCTAACCCTCTGTGTGTGATTGTGTGTCTCTCTCTCTCTCTTTCTTTTCTCTCTCTCTAACCCTCTGTGTGTGATTGTGTCTCTCTCTCTAACCCTCTGTGTGTGATTGTGTCTCTCTCTAACCCTCTGTGTGTGATTGTGTCTCTCTCTTTCTCTCTCTCTCTCTAACCCTCTGTGTGTGATTGTGTCTCTCGCTCTCTCTCTAACCCTCTGTGTGTGATTGTGTCTCTAGCTCTCTCTCTAACCCTCTGTCTGTGATTGTGTCTCTCGCGCTCTCTCTAACCCTCTGTGTGCGATTGTGTCTCTCTCTTTCTCTCTCTAACCCTCTGTGTGTGATTGTATCTCTCTTTCTCTCTCTCTCTAACCCTCTGAGTGTGATTGTGTCTCTTTCTTTTTCTCTCTCTCTCTAACCATGTGTGTGATTGTGTCTCTCTCTAACCCTCTGTATGTGATTGAATCATTGTGTCTCTCTCTTTCTTTCTCTCTCTCTAACCCTCTGTGTGTGATTGTCTCTCTCTCTCTTTATTTCTCTCTCTCTAACCCTCTGTGTGTGATTGTGTGTCTCTCTCTCTTTCTCTCTCTAACCCTCTGTGTGTGATTGTGTCTCTCTCTTTCTCTCTCTCTAACCCTCTGTGTGTGATTGTGTATCTCTCTCTCTCTAACCCCTCTGTGTGTGATTGTGTCTCTCTCTCTTTCTCTCTCTCTCTAACCCCTCTGTGTGTGATTGTGTCTCTCTTTCTCTCTAACCCTCTGTGTCTCTCTCCCCCGTCTGTCTCTCCCTCTCCCCCCGAATGCTTCTCTGTGTTTCTGTCTACCTTTTATTTAATTAATGAATTGATAGTGCCACCTGATGGTGTGGCTTTATTTAAAGGGGTGAGGCCAAGCGCCCCACCATCTTTAGATTTCACCAGCCGCCACTGGATCAAGACATTTTTATATTTACTGCATAATGAAAGAATCTATAAGCATAATTTGCAGCATTAAAGTAAAAAGTATGTTTTAAACATATTTTAATGGGCATGGATTTCTAGATCTCATAATCAGAGCAAGCCTTGTGTTATCTGGCAAGAGTTTCTGTTACAATCCTTTTAGACTAAAATCAGATGTTTACTAACTTGACCAGTTTTCCAAGACACCATTTAAAGGGACATGAAACCCATATCAATCCCATATGCAAATTTAAATAACTTTCCAATTTACATCTAATATATATTTTTTCATTCTTTTGATATCCTTTGTTGAAAATCATATCTAAATATGCTCAGTAGCTGCTGATTGGTGGCTGCACATATATACCACATGTGATTGGCTCACCCATGTGCATTGCTATTTCTTCAACAAAGGATATCTAAAGAATGAAGGCGTATCCTAGCCACTGCCTCACCAGCCTCTGACGTCACTTTTATATATATATATATATATATATATATATATATATATATATATATATATATATATATATATATATATATATATATATATATTATTGGATAACCAGCAGACAATTTAGATCTGATCTGATTACACACTGAGCACCTGGCAAGTAGCAACCTTAATTTCCATAGCAGAACAGAGATTTATATTGTCACTACCAGGGGTTGGAAGCTTTAGCTGGATGCAAGCAGTTGCAAAATACAATCAACCTTTAAAACATGAATATAAAAAAAATATGGAATTAAAAAATATTCTATATCGACGATGTAAAATAACTAGCTTTAGATTGAAGTTTCAATACTTCTTAAAGGGACAGTAACATCAAAACTAAACTTTCATGATTCAGATAGGGCATGCAATTTTAAACAACTTTCCAATTTACATTTATCATCAAATTTGCTTTGTTCCCTTGGTGGTATTTTTGAAAAGCTAAACCTAGCTAGGCTCAAACTGATTTCTAAACAGTTGAAAACCACCTCCTAGCTCAGAGCATTTTGAAAGTTTTTCACAGTTAGACTGTGCTAGTTCACATGTGTCATATAGATAACATTGTGCTCACTCCCGTGAAGTTATTTAGGAGTCTTCACTGATTGACTACACTGCATGTCTGTCAAAGGAACTTAGATAAGGAGGCTGTCTGCAAAGGCTTAGATACAAGGTAATCACAGAGGTAAAAAGTATATTAATATAACTGTATTGGTTATGCAAAAACGGGGAATGGGTAATAAAGGGATTATCTATCTTTTTAAATAAGAACATTTTTGGTGTAGACTGTCCCTTTAATAATGAGTGTAAAGCAAGATGCCTCTAACTTTCTATGGAAACTGCCATCAGACAATACTTCTGATCCTATTATAGCTCTCCAGTGGTAAAAAGCCCATCTGTCAATAGCCCATCAAGAATACTCTTATGTTACTCTGAATGTTATATAGAAGACTGAAGTTAAAATCAAAAAGTTCCATATCTTTGCATAGTGAGTGTTATCATCCATAATATCTGTTTACTCTCACTGACAATTTTTGTTAATTTGAAATTCTTTCCATTTTTGTGCCAAATTAAATCTAACAATTGTACAGATATCTGTATATTTCTTAATTTACATTTCTCAGCATTATCTTGCTGTTATGTTTCTTGTTATCACAGTACCATTTCTATTAAAGGAACATGGAAAACAGGGACATTATACACTCATTTTTCCTTTGCATTAATGTTTTGCAGATGATCTATTTATGTAGCCCATAAAGTTGTTGTTTTTTAAAAAAATGTATAGTTTTGCTTATTTTTATAACATTGCTCTGATTTTCAGACTCCTAACCCAGCCCCAAAGTTTTATAATAATACCGTCAGATACCTACTCCAGCTTGCTCCTGTTTGTGTAAAAGGTCTTTTCAAATGCAAAAGAAGGGGCGAGGGCAGGAGTGTCTTATTTCCCATTTGCAGTGGGCTTTTCAGCTACCTTTTCAACAGAGCTAAACTGAGAGCTTCTAAGTAAGTTTTTAAATAGTTTTATACTGGATTTTTATATCAGTATCTGTGCTTCGTATTCTTTATAGTAGTGTCTATTACATGCAGTTATATGAAAATGAGTGTATACTGTCCCTTTAAACTTTCATGCTTCAGATAGAGAATACATTTTTAAACACTTTTTAAACTTCTTTTATGAAATGTACCTATCTTAAGCACTTTATGTATAACATTGGGCTACATTCTTGGATGCTTGTTAATCTGCCAAGAGGTCTTATTGTTCAGGTAAGACCAAGTTCAAAATTCATTTATCTATCTTTTCTAGCATATTGCCTTTAATTTTAAATCAAGCTGAAAACAGAATGACAGCAATAAACCATTTACGTAAGATCTTGTGAGACCCTCTAATAATTGTTTTGGATATTATTGTGAGATGAAAATAAATGCAGGTTTATCTGAGTTTATGAATTTTGTAAACCAAACCTCAGGATGTAAATATTGTTTAATTAAAGCTATTTTAATCCACCTGTCTGTTTACCTTTCATTGTGTACATAATAAACACAGATGTTTCACATACTACAAAATTGTTATTTCCATTTATTAATCTTTGTATTCCTAGCAGTGCTGAAATTATCAGCAACTCAAGTTCTCACAGGGAACAAAACATTGCAAAGCAAGTACGTTGCATGGTTTAGTTCTGCAATTCCTATGATTTGAACTGGAAAGGTGCTATGTGTTAGGCCATAATATTTTAAATGACCCTTATCAACAGTCGCTTGTCTTTGAATGGGGGCTGTTTTTTTGATAGTGCGGTCTTGCTGCCAGCAGTGGCTGTGCGCAGGCAGGGGGCGGGTATTGCACGCGAGCGCAAAATTGCGCTCATGTGCAATGGTGATTACCTGCAGGTAATTTCACCCGCCACAGGCAATCTGAGGCTTACAGGGGAGTGTATACGCGCCCCTGTCCACCTTAGCTTTGATAAATCTAGCTTATAATATCTTACTCTACTCCATTACCCCTACTCTATAGTGAAATCCCAATAACAGAGGAAAATGTATCCTACAAACCATCCTCCTATACTATTATTATTATAAACTAACGTTACAACAGAGGCAAAAGATTATAAAATGTTTCCCAGACTAGATATTCTATAGCTCATAACTACCAATCAATACTGAAATCTACAAATGTTTGCTATATAAATTTTCCCATTAATTACAACTAGTTCTAACACATTATAATTTGCCTCTGCAACTCCAAATATATCTCTTAAAGGGACAGTCAACTAAAAAAAAAAAAACTTTCATGTTTCAAATAGGGCATGTAATTTTAAACAAATTTCCAATTTACTTTTATCACCAATTTTGCTTTGTTCTTTTAGTATTCTTAGTTAAAAGCTAAACCTAGGCAGGCTCATATGGTAATTTCTAAGCCAATTAAGGCCGCCTCTTGTCACATGCTTTTTTTTTGCTTTTCACAACAGGGGAAAGCTAGTTCATGTAGGCCATATAGATAACATTGTGATCACACCCGTTGCTTGTGGCAGACACTGCACTAATTGGCTAAAATGAAAGTCAATAGATAATAAAAAAAATATATAATGTGATCAGGGTAGGGTTGCCACCTGTCCCTTAAAATACAGAACACTTATAAGTTACACATGCTGCAGGGTGTGCAGGGAGGAATATAAATAGTGCTGTCCAGAAACACAATACATGTTCCTCCCTGCAGCATGTGTAACTTATAAGTGTCCAGGAAAACATGGCTGAGGTGGCAACCCTAGATCAGGGGGATGTCAGAAGATGCTTAGATACAAGTTAATCACAGGGGGAAAACGTGTAGTATTATAACTATGTTGGTTATGCAAAACTAGGTAATGGGTAATTAAGGGATTATCTATCTTTTAAAACAACAAAAATTCTGGTGTTGACTGTCCCTTTAACCTTGCAAGCTAAACATTACTATTCTCTCCTATCTACATTCTCAATGGTCATGGCCAAAGAGTGGCTGTTGGAAATACGGGGAAATAGTTAGACTTAACTATAAAAGAGGTTTGCTGTTGTATAGTTCTTTCACTAATGTACAAAATGATGTGTCTACAATAGGGAGAGTTATCTATTATTTATATGATTATACTATTTCTGGATTGTATTGTTACATTTTCTATTTCTATATTATATCATATTAACAATAGTATTTTAAATAAATCTCCTGTATACAAGATGGAATCTACTATGAAAAACTGTTTTTATACGCTTAAGTGTAAGACTATATTGTAACTATGCATATGCTTGTATATCTTGTAACCTCAATAAAAACATAATTAAAAAAAAAAAAAAGTTGGCCAGAGGAAGGAAGCCCTATGAAAAATGGATTGGTGAGTCTTCTGCCACCATGTCAGGGACTGCTTTGTCTTATAGTTTAACAGGATCTTCTGAGACAGATATTTGTAATCTCCATTCCACTTAGGCAACCTCCTCAACTGGAAAGTTACAGATGGAATCTGGCAAATGGGATTGCGTCTGAAGTCGCTAGCATGAGGACCAACACTTACATGCATTGAGCCACTGAATGAAGTAAATTGAGTTGTAGGGCACACACCTTCTACAACCGGAGCCTGCATTGTTCTGTCAGAGACTCAATGACACTGAATCAGTTATAGACCCCAGGAATGACACCTTGGTCTGAGGGGTTAAAGGGACACTGAACCCAAATTTTTTCTTTTGTGATTCAGATAGAGCATGACATTTTAAGAAACTTTCTAAGTTACTCCTATTATCAAATTTTCTGCATTCTCTTGTTATCTTTTAGTGATAATTTTTTTTTATTGATTTTTCCAATTATAAAGAAATACATACATAATATAAACTTATGAATCAAAATTACCATCAAATTCACATTTTTAACAGATCTATTTTCATCTGAAAGCAACTTTTATACAATCCAAATAAGCAATACCTTACCAGAACATTTATTTCAAAATACAAAATCTCCTTCCAGAGTAGGGGGGGGGGGGCAGCCCGCAAAAAAAAAAAAAAACAACCTCTCACTTACCTCTCCGATCTAAATTGGAGACTCGTCTCCTGCCTCTGGGGATCTGGGATACGACTCACAAGAAGGGGAAAAGGAAATATGCAATGACCCATCCAAGCAGGTTGGACAGGAGCGGAAGAGGCAGAAGAGGTATTCTGCCCTATAAAACTGAGTGGCCTCTAGTAGGTTCCCCCCTATCCTGCTGTCTATTCCTATTCTCAGTATTCATAATCCAAGGCTCCCATATCGTAATGAACTGCTCTTTGTTGCCCAATATGTCAGCGGAAGCACTACTCCTCTGATAATAATATTAAATTTTGTTTCTAATTATTGAAAATGATGGAATCATAGTTTTCCAATATCTTGCTATGCTTAATTTGGTTATGGTGCAGATGATGGCCACCAATTTATTCGCCCTAGAATTTATGCCTGGGATAGGATCATGTAGTAAAGTCTGGGTTGGGGTCAGTACGACTGGCCTGTTTAGTATATCGCTCAGTAGAGCCGAAGTTTGGGACCAAATATCAGATACCCTGCAGCAATGCCACCACATATGTGGATATGTGCCCCTCTCCGTGCACCCGCACCAACAATTAGTGTTAGTATGATCCCTATTATGTATTCTAGATGGATGAAAGTACCATCTAAAAGCTACTTTGACAAAATTTTCTTTTAAATGAGCACAGATTGAGACAGAGGTGCCCCTCCTTAATATGTCGCACCATTTCTCAGCTGACCAGTCAAAATTAAAATCAGATTCCCATTTTAGCATAAACTGTAGTTTACTCCATTTTGGAGGGGCATTACATTGAATATATAATTTGGAAATGGTACCTCTTGTACGCCCAGGAGCTAGACAAATACGCTCTAAATATCAGTTAGGAACCGGTCCACTATCCCCCATAACCGTGTGCACTCTAGCTCTCAGTTGAAAATAATGAAACCAGATGGATCGTTCTTGTCTATTCAGTTCTGTGTATTGATGAAAGGACAGTAGTCTAGTACCTATCAAAGCATCTGCAATGCGGTATAAACCTTTGTTCGCCCACTTCTCTTGTGTATCTTTGTCATATTCAGTTGACAATGTAATCAAGGGTGTTGCTTTCAACCCTTATCTTTATTTGAAACGCAAGAATATAAGTTTAGATTATTATCATTATTTTTGAAGTTCTGGTAAGTAATTAGGAGGTTGCCCCCTTCAATTGCATTAGACATAGCTAATTTCTCTGTGTGAAGAGAGAAGCTGGAAAAGGTACTCTGCTCCTGCGCTAAAAAGTTAATCCTGGATGTCTGTTAGGATGTGTTAGCATTACTGATGCCATCTTGTCTTAGTTGCCATTTTGTCTTAGGCATCCATTTTGTCCAAGAAAGGTTTATTCTAGTAGCTTATTAGGTATCAAGAAATATGTAGATGTTATGAATATTTGTATAGCTAGAATAGCCTTGTGAATGTTCCTGGTGATGAGCCTGGAAGCCCATTATCTCTATAAGATGCCCACACGACCTTGCTTTGGGCTGGGCTATGGGCCCAGATGTACTTTTGTTATGGTTATAGAAATACTTCTTCTTTAAACTCCTTTTTACCCAATTATAATAATGAGCTTATTTCTTTCCTGAGAAACACTGTGTAAAATAATGTAGTTATGAACACGTCACTGTTTAACCCTATATGCTGTAATCACTGCCTATAAAAGTATTATGTGCATCTTACAATAAACAGAACAGATGTTAGACTGATTGCTGTGTGGCCTGATTCCTGTTCTCTGGGATATCCCGTCATCAAGTAACCCATTCATTTCCAGGTGACAGTATAGGATCCAGGCCAAGTGCTGACTGACACACTCCCCCCTGAAAATAACACCTAACAACGTCCCTGAGGTCGACTATGTAAGTATGGAGCTGAATTGAACTGAATCCCTGTCAATTTGGTAACCAGAGGGGGTTGCAGCTATCAAGACCAGCACTCCAGTGAGAGTAAATACAAAGTGCACATTTAAAGAGGCAGTGCATCATTTTTTGCATTTATTCTATAAAGTGCCCAACTTTTGCCTACATGTGTAGTAGATTTTATTTGGTGTATGTGTCTATGTCCCCAGACTATATAAAGTGAGTACGTTAACCCCTTAAGGACAAGGCCATTTTTCAATTTCTTTCCCTTAAGGGCCAGGGCTATTTTTGCATTTCTGCAGTGTTTGTGTTTAGCTGTAATTTTCCTCTTATTCATTTACTGTACTTTCTAAAGATACCATTATTTTCATCATATCTTATAATTTACCATAAAAAAATTATAAAATATGAAGAAAAAATGGAAAAAAACACACTTTTTCTAACTGTGACCCCCAAAATTTGTTGCACATCTACCAAAAAACACCAATGCTAAATAGCTTCTAAATTTTGTCCTGAGTTTAGAAATACCCAATGTTTACATGTTCTTTGCATTTTTTGCAAGTTATAGGGCAATAAATACAAGTAGCACTTTGCTATTTCCAAACCATTTTCCCCCCCAAAATTAGCGATAGTTACATTGGAACACTGATATCTGTCAGGAATCCCTGAATATCCCTTGACATGTATATATATTTATTTTTTTAGTAGACAACCCAAAGTATTGATCTAGGCCCATTTTGGTATATTTCATGCCACCATTTCATCCCTGAATATCCCTTGACATGTATATATATTTATTTTTTTAGTAGACAACCCAAAGTATTGATCTAGGCCCATTTTGGTATATTTCATGCCACCATTTCACCGCCAAATGTGATCAAATAAAAAAAAATCTAAAACTTTAGGTTTCCCACTGAAATTATTTACAAACAGCTTGTGCAATTATGGCACAAATGGTTGTAAATGCTGCTCTGGGATCCCCTTTGTTCAGAAATAGTAGACATATATGTCTTTGGCGTTGCTTTTTGGTAATTAGACAGCCGCTAAATCCTGCTGCACACCACACTTGTATTATTCCCAGCCATGACGGGTTAATTAGGTAGCTTGTAGGGTTAATTCTAACGTAAAAATCATATTCTGCTGTGTAGGATCCCCCTTTAGCCCCAACCGCCCTGATCCACCACAAAGAGCTCTCTAACCCTCCCCCCACTAACTATTTGTCACCATTTTGGGTACTGGCAGCTGTCTGCCAGTACCCACTTTGCAATGAAATGTTAATTTTTTTTTTTTAAAAACCCTCACTTTTTCTGTAGTGTAGATACCCTACCCCCTCCCAGATCTCTTTTAAAAAGTATTATCTTAGCCTTTGAAGGCCGCCTCTTATCTGAATGCATTTTGACATTTTTTTACAACTAGAGGGCGTTATTTCATGTGTGCCATATAGATAACATTGTGCTCATGCACATGGAGTTACCTATAAGTCAGCACTAATTGGCGAAAATGCAAGTCTGTCTTCTGATGGTCCTGACTCTACCAACGCGGAGAAGGCTTTCGATAGACACAATTGGCCATATTTGCAAGCTACACTGAAAGGTTTCGGATTTGGTTCGAAAATGATAAATAGAATTTCAGTCTTTACCATTACACAGTTGCTAAGGTTAAAGTCAATGGGATCCTATCTGAATCTCTCCCAATAAACAAGGGAATCCGGCAGGGCTGCCCACTTTCCCCCCTGCTTTCCTCCTTAACGATGGAGCCACTAGTATCTCTCATACAATCAAACCATAATATTAAAGGAATCCCCATAGGACCCAATGACTATAAAAGAAGTTTTTATGCCGACAATGTTTTGCTAACTATCACTGAGCCTGCCCAAACCCTTTTGTCTGTGCTTGAAGAGTTCCGTTGCTTTGGTGATCTATCACACTTCTTGATTAATAATCAGAAATCCAATATTTTGAATGTAAATATGAATCCTCAAAAGTTTTATGAAGTCTCTAAAGTTTTCCCTTATCAATTGATTAAAGACCATATTAAATACCTAGGTGCTAGTCTTACCCCGAAAATGTCCTCTTTATTTAAAGACAACTTCTTTGGGAGGGTCGCAAACCGAGGATATCTAAGCAGACTCTATACAGCTCCAGGCAAAGGGGCGGGCTAGGAGTCCCTCATATCTTCCGGTATTACCAGGCAAACATTCTACCAGTTTTAAATTGGCATACACGCCTACAAGATAAAGCATGGATACCATTAGATACACATATCTTGAAAACTCCTCAGGTGGGCCCCCTTTGTTGGCTACCGGTTAAATTTCGGCCTTTAAAAAACAGAATATCTCCTCTATACAAACACATATTTTCCACATCGGACAATATTAATAAACAAATAACAGGAATGCTGAATATACATCTTACCTTAGGTCAAGGCTCAGCAACCTTGACTCTCCTGATGTTTTGGAACTACATTTCCCATAATGCTCAAACAGCCTAAAGAATGTCTTAGCATGATGGGAAAATATAATTTATGCTTACCTGATAAATTCATTTCTCCTGTAGTGTAGTCAGTCCACGGGTCATCCATTACTTATGGGATTATATCTCCTCCCTAACAGGAAGTGCAAGAGGATCACCCAAGCAGAGCTGCTATATAGCTCCTCCCCTCTACGTCATATCCAGTCATTCGACCGAAACCATACGAGAAAGGAGAAACTATAGGGTGCAGTGGTGACTGGAGTTTAATTAAAATTTAGACCTGCCATAAAAAACAGGGCGGGCCGTGGACTGACTACACTACAGGAGAAATGAATTTATCAGGTAAGCATAAATTATATTTCTCCTGTTAAGTGTAGTCAGTCCACGGGTCATCCATTACTTATGGGATACCAATACCAAAGCTAAAAGTACACGGATGACGGGAGGGACAGGCAGGATCTTTACACGGAAGGAACCACTGCCTGTAGAACCTTTCTCCCAAAAAACAGCCTCCGAAGAAGCAAAAGTGTCAAATTTGTAAAATTTTGAAAAAGTGTGAAGTGAAGACCAAGTTGCAGCCTTGCAAATCTGTTCAACAGAGACCTCATTCTTAAAGGCCCAAGTGGAAGCCACAGCTCTAGTAGAATGAGCTGTAATCCTTTCAGGAGGCTGCTGTCCAGCAGTCTCATAAGCTAAACGTATTATGCTACGAAGCCAAAAAGAGAGAGAGGTAGCCAAAGCTTTTTGACCTCTCTTCTGTCCAGAATAAACGACAAACAGGGAAGAAGTTTGACGAAAATCTTTAGTTGCCTGCAAATAAAATTTCAGGGCACGGACGACGTCCAGATTGTGCAAAAGTCGTTCCTTCTTTGAAGAAGGGTTAGGGCACAATGAAGGAACAACAATCTCTTGATTGATATTCTTGTTAGTGACTACCTTAGGTAAGAACCCAGGTTTAGTACGCAGAACTACCTTGTCTGAATGAAAAATCAGATAAGGAGAATCACAATGTAAGGCCGATAACTCAGAGACTCTTCGAGCCGAGGAAATAGCCATTTAAAACAGAACTTTCCAAGATAACAGCTTGATATCGATGGAATGAAGGGGTCCAAACGGAACACCTTGCAGAACGTTAAGAACTAAGTTTAAGCTCCACGGCGGAGCAACAGTCTTAAACACAGGCTTAATCCTAGCCAAAGCCTGACAAAAAGCCTGAACGTCTGGAACTTCTGCCAGACGTTTGTGTAAAAGGATAGAGAGAGCTGAAATCTGTCCCTTTAACAAACTAGCAGATAAACCCTTTTCTAAACCTTCTTGTAGAAAAGGCAATATTCTAGGAATCCTAACCTTACTCCATGAGTAACTCTTGGATTCGCACCAATATAAGTATTTACGCCATATTTTATGGTAAATTTTCCTGGTAACAGGTTTTCTAGCCTGTATTAAGGTATCAATCACTGACTCCGAGAATCCACGCTTTGATAGAATCAAGCGTTCAATCTCCATGCAGTCAGCCTCAGAGAAATTAGATTTGGATGTTTGAAAGGACCCTGAATCAGAAGGTCCTGTCTCAGAGGCAGAGACCATGGTGGACAGGACGACATGTCCACTAGATCTGCATACCAGGTCCTGCGTGGCCACGCAGGCGCTATTAGAATCACCGATGCTCTCTCCTGTTTGATCCTGGCAATCAATCGAGGAAGCATCGGAAAAGGTGGAAACACATAAGCCATGTTGAAAGACCCAAGGTGCTGTCAGAGCATCTATCAGTACCGCTCCCGGGTCCCTGGACCTGGATCCGTAACAAGGAAGCTTGGCGTTCTGGCGAGACGCCATGAGATCCAGATCTGGTTTGCCCCAAAGATGAAGCAGTTGGGCAAACACCTCCGGATGAAGTTCCCACTCCCCCGGATGAAAGGTCTGGCGACTTAGAAAATCCGCCTCCCAGTTCTCCACGCCTGGGATGTGGATCGCTGACAGGTGGCAAGAGTGAGACTCTGCCCAGCGAATTATCTTTGAGACTTCCATCATTGCTAGGGAACTCCTTGTTCCTCCTTGATGGTTGATGTAAGCCACAGTCGTGATGTTGTCCGACTGAAACCTGATGAACCTCAGAGTTGCTAACTGAGGCCAAGCCAGAAGAGCATTGAAAATTGCTCTTAATTCCAGAATGTTTATTGGAAGGAGTCTCTCCTCCTGAGTCTATGATCCCTGAGCCTTCAGGGAATTCCAGACTGCGCCCCAACCTAGAAGGCTGGCGTCCGTTGTTACAATCGTCCAATCTGGCCTGCGGAAGGGCATCCCCTTGGACAGATGTGGCCGAGAAAGCCACCATAGAAGAGAATCTCTGGTCTCTTGATCCAGATTTAGCAGAGGGGACAAATCTGAGTAATCCCCATTCCACTGACTTAGCATGCACAATTGCAGCGGTCTGAGATGCAGGCGCGCAAATGGTACTATGTCCATTGCCGCTACCATTAAGCCGATTACCTCCATGCACTGAGCCACTGACGGGTGTTGAATGGAATGAAGGACACGGCAAGCATTTAGAAGTTTTGATAACCTGTCCTCCGTCAGGTAAATTTTCATTTCTACAGAATCTATAAGAGTCCCTAGAAAGGGAACTCTTGTGAGTGGCAATAGAGAACTCTTTTCTACGTTCACCTTCCACCCATGCGACCTTAGAAATGCCAGAACTAACTCTGTATGAGACTTGGCAGTTTGGAAAACTTGACGCTTGTATCAGAATGTCGTCTAGGTACGGAGCTACCGCTATGCCTCGCGGTCTTAGTACCGCCAGAAGAGAGCCCAGAACCTTTGTAAAGATTCTTGGAGCCGTAGCTAACCTGAAGGGAAGAGCTACAAACTGGTAATGCCTGTTTAGGAAGGCAAATCTTAGATACCGGTAATGATCCTTGTGAATCGGTATGTGAAGGTAGGCATCCTTTAAATCCACTGTGGTCATGTACTGACCCTCTTGGATCATGGGTAAGATGGTTCGAATAGTTTCCATTTTGAACGATGGAACTCTTAGGAATTTGTTTAGGATCTTTAAGTCCAAGATTGGTCTGAAGGTTCCCTCTTTTTTGGGAACCACAAACAGATTTGAATAGAATCCTTGCCCGTGTTCCGACCGCGGAACTGGGTGGATCACTCCCATTAGTAAGAGGTCTTGTACACAGCGTAGAAACGCCTCTTTCTTTATCTGGTTTGCTGATAACCTTGAAAGATGAAATCTCCCTTGTGGAGGAGAAGCTTTGAAGTCCAGAAGATATCCCTGAGATATGATCTCCAACGCCCAGGGATCCTGGACATCTCTTGCCCAAGCCTGGGCGAAGAGAGAAAGTCTGCCCCCCACTAGATCCGTTTCCGGATCGGGGGCCCTCACTTCATGCTGTCTTAGGGGCAGCAGCAGGTTTTCTGGCCTGCTTGCCCTTGTTCCAGGACTGGTTAGGTTTCCAGCCCTGTCTGTAGCGAGCAACAGTTCCTTCCTGTCTTGGAGCGGAGGAAGTTGATGCTGCTCCTGCCTTGAAGTTACGAAAGGCACGAAAATTAGACTGTTTAGCCTTTGGTTTGGCCCTGTCTTGAGGCAGGGCATGGCCCTTACCTCCAGTAATGTCAGAGATAATTTCTTTCAAGCCGGGCCCGAATAATGTCTGCCCTTTGAAAGGAATATTAAGCAATTTAGATTTAGAAGTCACGTCAGCTGACCAGGATTTAAGCCACAGCGCTCTACGCGCTTGAATGGCGAATCCGGAGTTCTTAGCCGTAAGTTTGGTTAAGTGTACTACGGCATCAGAAATAAATGAATTAGCTAGCTTAAGGGCTTTAAGCTTGTTCATAATCTCATCCAATGGAGCTGTGCTAAGGGTCTCTTCCAGAGACTCAAACCAGAATGCCGTCGCAGCAGTGACAGGCGCGATGCATGCAAGGGGTTGTAATATAAAACCTTGCTGAACAAACATTTTCTTAAGGTAACCCTCTAACTTTTTATCCATTGGATCTGAAAAAGCACAGCTATCCTCCACCGGGATAGTGGTGCGCTTAACCAGAGTAGAAACTGCTCCTTCCACCTTAGGGACCGTCTGCCATAGGTCCCGTGTGGTGGCGTCTATTGGAAACATTTTTCTAAATATAGGAGGGGGTGAAAAGGGCACACCGGGTCTATCCCACTCCTTGTTAACAATTTCTGTAAGCCTTTTAGGTATAGGAAAAACGTCAGTACACGCCGGGTACCGCAAAATATTTATCCAGCCTACATACTTTCTCTGGAATTGCAACCGTGTTACAATCATTCAGAGCCGCTAATACCTCCCCTAGTAATACACGGAGGTTCTCAAGCTTAAATTTAAAATTTTAAATGTCTGAATCCAGTTTACTTGGATCAGATCCGTCACCCACAGAATGAAGCTCTCCGTCCTCATGTTCTGCAAATTGTGACGCAGTATCAGACATGGCTCTATTATTATCAGCGCACTCTGTTCTTACCCCAGAGTGATCGCGTTTACCTCTTAATTCTGGCAATTTAGATAGTACTTCAGTCATAACATTAGCCATGTCTTGCAAAGTGATTTGTATGGGCCGCCCTGATGTACTTGGCGCCACAATATCATGCACCTCCTGAGCGGGAGGCGAAGGTACTGACACGTGAGGAGAGTTAGTCGGCATAACTTCCCCCTCGTTGTCTGGTGATATTTTTTTAACATATAAAGTTTGACTTTTATTCAAAGTAACATCTATACATCGAGTGCACAAATTTCTATTGGGCTCCACATTGGCCTTTAAACATAATGAACAAACAGATTCATTTGTGTCAGACATGTTTAAACAGACTAGCAATAACACTAGCAAGCTTGGAAAAAAACTTTTAAATAAATTTGCAAGCTATATAAAAAAACGCTACTGCGCTTTTAAGAAAAACATAAAAATGTGACACAGTTGAATTAACAATGAACCAAATTTTAACAGAAAATGTATAAAGTTAGCAGAGGATTGCACCCACCAGCAAAAGGATGATTAACCCCTTAATACCCAAAACGGATAACAGTTGAAATAATAAACGTTTTTATCACAGTCAAACACACTGTCACAGGTCTGCTGTGACTGATTACCTCCCTCAAAACTAGTTTTGGAGACCCCTGGGCTCTGTAGAGACGTCCTGGATCATGGAGGAAGAAATAGGAAGACTGTGACTAAATTTTTACTGCGCAATAAAGCGCTAAAATAGGCCCCCTCCCACTCATATTACAACAGTGGGGAAGCTCAGTAAACTGTTTTTATTCAGAAAAAAACGACAGCCATGTGGTAAAAATCATGCCCATAAAGTTTTATCACCAAGTACCTCAGAAAAAACGATTAACATGCCAGTAAACGTTTTAAAAATTGAAAATTATGAAGTGTTATTAATAAGCCTGCTGCTAGTCGCTTTCACTGCAGTGCAGGCTCAAATATTACTTTAATATTGACAGTATTTTCTTAGTGAAATTCCATTCCCCAGAAATACCTCAGAGTATACATACATACATATCAGCCTGATACCAGTCGCTACTACTGCATTTAAGGCTGCACTTACATTACATCGGTATTAGCAGTATTTTCTCAGTCAATTCCATTCGTTAGAAAATAATTTACTGCACATACCTCCTTGCAGGTGGGCCCTGCATGCTATCCCCTGTTCTGAAGTTACCTCACTCCTCAGAATGGCCGAGAACAGCAAGTGGATCTTAGTTACGACCGCTAAGATCATAGAAAAACTCAGGTAGATTCTTCTTCTAATGCTGCCTGAGAACAAACAACAGACTCCGGTGCCGTTTAAAATAACAAACTTTTGATTGAAGAAATAAAAACTAAGTTTAACACACCACAGTCCTCTCACACGTCCTATCTTTATTTAGGTGCAAGAGAATGACTGGATATGACGTAGAGGGGAGGAGCTATATAGCAGCTCTGCTTGGGTGATCCTCTTGCACTTCCTGTTAGGGAGGAGATATAATCCCATAAGTAATGGATGACCCGTGGACTGACTACACTTAACAGGAGAAATGTAGTTTCAAAACATCTGGAGAGTCAAGGTTGCTGACCCCTGCCTTAGGTAATACTCATTATAGGGACCTAGGATTCTCATCACCACTAATTGATTTCCTTCAGCAAGGAAAATTGAAACCTAGACATGACTTGAATGAAATCCTGGAGGGCACTTTTTCTAAAGTATTCACAGTTACAACATCTCCTACATCAATCACCCCCCCCCCCCCAAGTCCTTACTCCTTCGTCCCCTTACCCGATTTGAAGAACTCTGTAAATGAAATACTTTTCTGAGAGGATCTCTAGCTTTGTCCAGACAAATTTTAGATGATTGTACCTATAAAACATTACCAAAATTTACTCAGTCCTGGCAGGAGGAATTGGGTGTGGAGATTCCTCCAACAAAATGGTAAAAATATTTGACGTCTACTCAAATCCTTGAAATGAATTACAAAATCTTTTGAGATTGTATTTAACTCCATCTAGGTAAATTATAACATATGTGGTGGTCTTGCTCCCGTCTGCAGGTTCTTTGGACTGCCTTAGGAAAAGCTCTACGTCCCCTTATCTACCCTACATTTAAACTGACTCATATGATGATCTTATTTAATAACAAACCTAGGCTTTGGTGTAAATTCAGGCTTTCCCTCTTCCAGATTTGCCTAAATGGAGCTAAATATTTAATAGCAAGAAAATGGAGATCTAATATATCACACTTTTGCAGAATGGAAGGAGAGAACGCAGGAATTGTTGCTATTGGAGGAATATTCCTACTTTACAAATAAATAAATAGACAAGACATGTTTTTCAATGTTAAATTTTATTGGGAAACTCTGCAAACACAATGGAGACAACAAACATAGCTTAAACATACATACCATGAAAGGTTTAAAATGTGCAAGGTCCCAACCCCCCCTTCCCCTATATCTCATAATCCCCTTTTTCTGGGCTCCAAGGTTGGCTTTCTCCGCCTTCCTTTTGTCTTCTTTCTTCTCTCCCCTTTACTTTAATCTAATCTTTGTTTTACTTCTTTTTTCTCATCAATGTACTTCCTTTTTTTTGTTCTTTTACTTAATGATGTAAGGACAATGGACTTTGTTTGATTACATTATGCTTCTGTCCACAGTTCCACACTTTCATTTAATATCCTGCCCCTTGCGTGAGGGATTGACATTTTTTGGTACCTAATAACTATTTAGATTTTTTTTTGTTAATCGTGCTCTACGCAAATAAGTCTGTATCATATTGTTTGTGGATTTATTTGCTGTATATTTTAAAACTTTTCAATAAAAAAATGTAATAAAAAGGAAAATTATGCTTACCTGATAAAGTTATTTTTTTTTCGATACGATGAGTCTGCGGATTTCATCCTTACTTGTGGGATATTGCCTCCTGGTCAGCAGCAAAGAGCTCCACAGCAGAACTGTAGAAATAGCTCCTCCCTTCCCTCCCAACCCAGTCATTTGACCGAAGTTAGGAAGAGAAAGGAAAAGCCAAGGAGCAGAGGTGTCTGAAGTTGAACAAAAATGTAATAACCTGTCTCATAGAACAGGGCGGGCCGCGCACTCATCGTATCGAAAAAGAAATACATTTATCAGGTAAGCATAAATTTCCTTTTCTTTTTCAAGATACGATGAGTCCACGGATTTCATCCTTACTTGTGGGATACAATACCAAAGCTATAGTACACGGATGAAACGGGAGGGACAAGACATGTAACCCAAACGGAAGGCACCCCTGCTTGAAGAACCTTTCTCCCAAAAACAGCCTCAGCCGAGGCAAAATGATCAAATTTGAAAAAGAATGAAGAGAAAACCAAGTTGCAGCTTTGCAAAGCTGTTCCACAGAGCAAAGTACGGACCACGTCCAAAGTATGTAACAGCCGCTCCCTCTTAGAAGGGATAGGACACAAGTAAGGAACAACAAGTCCCTGAATTATATACTTCATTGAACGATCTCAGGAAGAAAACCGAGTTTGGTTCGTAACACCACCTTATCCGAATGGAAAATAAGGTAAGTAGAATCACATTGTAATGCCGAAAGCTCATAGACTCTTCGAGCAGAAGAAATAACAACCCAAAATAAAACTTTCCAAGATAATAACTAAATATCTATGGAATGCATAAGTTCAATCGGAATCACTTGAAGAACTTCAAGAACTAAATTCAAACTCCAAGGAGGAGTAATTGATCTAAATACAGGCCTGATTCTAGTCAGGGCCTGACAAAAAGATTGGACATCAGGAACAGCAGCCAGACGCTTGGGTAACAAAATAGAAAAGGCAGAAATCTGTCCTGTTAAGGAACTCGCAGACAACCCTTTCTCCAATCCTACTTGGAGAAAAGACAAAATCCTGGGAATCCTAACTCTACTCCAAAAGTAGCCCTGGATTCATACCACTAAAGATATGACGTCTTATCTTACGGCAAATTTCCTTAGATACAGGCTGACATGTCGGAAGTAAGCCGATGAAAGAAACCTTGCTTGTATAAAAAATCTTGCTTGAATAGGATCAAGCAACCAATCTCCAAGCCATCAGCTTCAGAGAACCTAGACTTGGACTGAAGAAGAGACCCAGGTTTAAAGGTCCTTCCTCAACAGAAGCATATCACCTTATTGTAAAGCGTGGCCAAGCACCCTTAAGGGCCTCAAGGTGCTGCTCATTTTATCGACCTCGGAAGGATGAAAAACCTAGAGAATCTTGACGGGGAACAAACCCGCAACCTGTGCGCTGCCACAGAGCTCAGCCACGGAGCCTTAGCATGCTGAGTTATCTGCCCGGCTCCAAGGTACAGAGATGACATGGTCACCGGGCCAGTCAACCAAATCCTAAGAAGTCACACAGAAGCGAAGAGGATTATTGATGCCGTCTTCTATTTGAGTCAAATAATCATACGGCAAAGAGGCTCAAACGGAGGAAACAGATCCTCATTTAAAAACCAGGTTAGAAAATACCCACTCTCCAGAGTGAAAAAAATCTGACTATTCAGAAAATCCGATTCCCAAGCTTCCACCCCTGGGATATGGATCGCCAACCAATACCAAGAAAGAAATTCAGCCAAAAACCAACTGAGGCCAGACCAGAAGAGCCCTGAAGCTCGCTCTCATTTACAGGAAGACTAGAAAAAGAACAGACTCCACTTGAGTCCACACTCTGCGAAATCATGTTCCCTGAGATAGGTGATCCAGACACGAGCACCATAGAAAGAGTCCCTTGTCTCCTGAACCAGTAATCTCCGTTCCATTGAGTATATATAACAGCACAGGTCTGGAATGGAACAAACAAATGGAATGTGTAAGAGACACCATGCGCCGCTCTTTTTACCAACCTTAGGAGAAAAGATCGAGTGGACCGTGCCGGGGATTGAACCTGCAACCCACAGGTTGCAACCGAGTGCGGCCAGAGACATAGCCTGCTGAGCCCACTGTTCGGCTGATGACCAATGCCATCACCATCAACCCCATAACTCTATGTACTGACCCACTGAAGGCTGAGAGGTGGACTGAAGGACCAGTCCATTATAGATAGACCAGATTACCTGACCTCAGCCAGAAATATCTACAATGATATGGAATCCGACATGATCCCTAAGAAAGCAATCCTTAGAATTGGAACTAAGGAAAACTTTTCCCAAGTCACCTTCCACGAGCTAACAGGAAGTATAAACTCCTGGCCATGTAAACCTAGATGATGCCTGGACGAGGATATCGGTCAGATAGGGCGCCTGCACCATAACTGAAATACCGCCAACAGCGATCCCAGAGCCTACGTAAAAAAAAACTCTGAACTGGAGGAAAGGGAAGGACCAAGAACGGAAAGCATTTGTCCAGAAAGGCAAACCCTAGAACTGAGACGATTCTCTTGAACGGCACATGAAGGCACTTTAACCATCAATCCATCCTTAACATAACGACCCTCTAGGATCAAGGAAGGAACGGAACAATTAAAAGATTTGTACTTGTAGGGCGCGGCGAATCTCCCCATAAGGGACTCAAGGCGCTGCTCAGCATATCAACCTCAAAAAGAGGAAAAGGCTGAGTAAACTTGCAACCCTCGGTTTGCTACAGTGCACAGTAACCACAGTGCATTAGTATGCTGAGCTAGCTTCCAGCTAGCCCTCCTAGGTCTGAGAGGTCGCCTACGTAGTATACAGGGAGTGCAGAATTATTAGGCAAATGAGTATTTTGACCACATCATCCTCTTCATGCATGTTGTCTTACTCCAAGCTGTATAGGCTCGAAAGCCTACTACCAATTATGCATATTAGGTGATGTGCATCTCTGTAATGAGAAGGGGTGTGGTCTAATGACATCAACACCCTATATCAGGTGTGCATAATTATTAGGTAACTTCCTTTCCTTTGGCAAAATGGGTCAAAAGAAGGACTTGACAGGCTCAGAAAAGTCAAAAATAGTGAGATATCTTGCAGAGGGATGCAGCACTCTTAAAATTGCAAAGCTTCTGAAGCGTGATCATCGAACAATCAAGCGTTTCATTCAAAATAGTCAACAGGGTCGCAAGAAGCGTGTGGAAAAACCAAGGCGCAAAATAACTGCCCATGAACTGAGAAAAGTCAAGCGTGCAGCTGCCAAGATGCCACTTGCCACCAGTTTGGCCATATTTCAGAGATGCAACATCACTGGAGTGCCCAAAAGCACAAGTTGTGCAATACTCAGAGACATGGCCAAGGTAAGAAAGGCTGAAAGACGACCACCACTGAACAAGACACACAAGCTGAAACGTCAAGACTGGGCCAAGAAATATCTCAAGACTGATTTTTCTAAGGTTTTATGGACTGATGAAATGAGAGTGAGTCTTGATGGGCCAGATGGATGGGCCCGTGGCTGGATTGGTAAAGGGCAGAGAGCTCCAGTCCGACTCAGACGCCAGCAAGGTGGAGGTGGAGTACTGGTTTGGGCTGGTATCATCAAAGATGAGCTTGTGGGGCCTTTTCGGGTTGAGGATGGAGTCAAGCTCAACTCCCAGTCCTACTGCCAGTTTCTGGAAGACACCTTCTTCAAGCAGTGGTACAGGAAGAAGTCTACATCCTTCAAGAAAAACATGATTTTCATTCAGGACAATGCTCCATCACACGCGTCCAAGTACTCCACAGCGTGGCTGGAAAGAAAGGGTATAAAAGAAGAAAATCTAATGACATGGCCTCCTTGTTCACCTGATATGAACCCCATTGAGAACCTGTGGTCCATCATCAAATGTGAGATTTACAAGGAGGGAAAACAGTACACCTCTCTGAACAGTGTCTGGGAGGCTGTGGTTGCTGCTGCACGCAATGTTGATGGTGAACAGATCAAAACACTGACAGAATCCATGGATGGCAGGCTTTTGAGTGTCCTTGCAAAGAAAGGTGGCTATATTGGTCACTGATTTGTTTTTGTTTTGTTTTTGAATGTCAGAAATGTATATTTGTGAATGTTGAGATGTAATATTGGTTTCACTGGTAAAAATAAATAATTGAAATGGGTATATATTTGTTTTTTGTTAAGTTGCCTAATAATTATGCACAGTAATAGTCACCTGCACACACAGATATCCCCCTAAAATAGCTATAACTAAAAACAAACTAAAAACTACTTCCAAAACTATTCAGCTTTGATATTAATGAGTTTTTTGGGTTCATTGAGAACATGGTTGTTGTTCAATAATAAAATTAATCCTCAAAAATACAACTTGCCTAATTATTCTGCACTCCCTGTAAGGACATCTCTCCCTTCGTCTGATCCTCAGAAAACCTGAATGCAGAAATTTCCTCTGAGAGAAAAATAAGTGAATCAACAGCAAGATATGTGTTCAACTTAAAACATATATTCGCAAAACAAAACTCTAACTCTAAGGTGCCAAGAACTGGCGCAGAGTTACCTATGCTCCCAGATAACTGGAAGGGAAGAGTAAAATAAAGGGATTAGCCAATTGAAGCTTAATCTAGTCCCGGATCCTATCCAGGGAAGATACTGATTAATAGCCTCAGACAACGCATGCAACCAAAATACCATCACACCAGTGACGGTAGCCAAGTACACAGATGGTTGCCAATGGAACCCTGGCGTGTGCCTCAATACAAAAATCCGTCCAGAGGACTAAACTCTAAGAGTATAGAAGTTCTTGTAGAGGGTCAAAACTACTCCTTCCCCTAAGGAAAGTCGTTAAGCCTCTTAGCTGATACGGCTTATGGGAAAACAATCTTCCAAAAATATGGAAAGCCCATGATTTTACCTTAAATTTTTTTTTTTTTTAAAGGCAAATTCGGTAGCCTGCAAATCATTGTGTAGGCAAGGTTATTTGGAACCCCCCCCAGTGAAAGTGGACTTGCTGTGTGGAACACATAGCCACAGCTAGACTCCTTCAGCTTTTAAAGCAGCAAAGTTTACCACTAGTCCATTGTGGGACTTTTGTAAAAAATATAGGACGCATCATAATCCCTGAATGGAGTATGAAGGAAAAGCAGGGCACTGCCTGTGGGCCATAAAATGTTGTGGCCAATGACAAGAGACTCCAAAACAGCAATCGCCGTAGAAGGAGTAGGTTCAAAAGGAAAAATAAATTTGAACCAATTTTAATAAAGTTGACATAGGAAAACGATACTGTTCCTTGAAATCTAAAAACGTAACTCTAATTTTGTGTGTGTTTGTTCCATCCTCAGTCGTAAAGGATGAAGAAACAAATAACATCTGAAATACATTTATCATAATGTACAGAGAACAAAAAACAGTACTGTCCCTTTAAATCTTAAAGGGACTCATCTTTGTACCATCCTACTTT
Source organism: Bombina bombina (assembly GCF_027579735.1). Taxonomy (NCBI): domain Eukaryota; kingdom Metazoa; phylum Chordata; class Amphibia; order Anura; family Bombinatoridae; genus Bombina; species Bombina bombina. The sequence continues at coordinate 26,997 of NW_026511358.1, read as the reverse complement.
ATAAAGGATGAATAAACAAATAAGTCCCTGCAATTCGTTCAGTAAAATTGACGTAGAAAAAATGTTACCGTCTCTAACTGTAAAAAGAACGCCTATTTCTGCAGAACAATGGTATAACTTTTGTGCCATCCCAAATCACAAAAGATGAAGGGACAAATAAACAACTGAAAGTCTTTGACAAAATTTGCACAGAAAAAGACGGTACTGTCTCTTTAAATTGTGAAAGAAATTGTCATTTCTTGTCCTATTTGCATGCATTTGTTCCATCCTAAGACACAATGGATGAAATAACAAATAAACAGCTGAAAATGTTTAATAAAAAAAAAACAAATGAAAAAGACGTTACTGTCACTTTAAATACTACACAGTAACTTTTTCTCTTTACACATGCAGGGTTGGATTGATTAACTGCAGCATCTCTCAGAAATCATGCTGAAGTGCCCAAACAAAAGGTATATAACCTATGTCTCATTAAGTACTTTATAGAGTGATGCCTATCAACCCCCCCTTTTTTTTTTTCCCTTTTGCGAAACACACATATTTCTACAAACATGCAAAGTGTTTGAGTAAAAACGAGTTTTAGAAAAGCAATCAAACTGCACTCTCACAGCGAGTTAGACCTGCAATGCAAAGGAAAATAACATTGGGGTTTGTGAGACGCTCTGCCTCCTGTATACTACATGAAGAGCGAATCCCCCACAGTCGTCACAAAGCTCCGCCCCTTGTGGGCGTGACGACGCTCCAACTCCCTGCACTTGCAGAAGTATAAGAGAAAGCGCCTGAAAGCGGCGCGAACAAGCCACTTCGTCCATCGTGAGCGTGTAGACTCTAACATCTGTAAAATCATGCTCTAGGGATAACGAAAGCGCCCGAAAACGGCGCAAACTAGTAACTCCGCCCATCGTGGGCGTATAAAAATCTCCCGGTCGCCATTAAAACTTTGTTAGCTAGGCCAACGGGAGTTAGCAAAACCCTCAGACATAGATTGGGGACAAGCAGGCTACCGCACGTTCATCGTTAAGGATCTTAAGTAGCATAATAAAACAACAAGAGTGATCCAACCATTTCAAATGTTATCACATCACCCCCTAACATTTGCGGTCTGTAATGTACAATAGAGATATAAACTGACATTAAATTTTCTGCCTTTCAGTGCTCAGTGTGCGCAGTTATTCTCACTATCAGTGTGCGCAGTTATTCTCACTACACACGCTCGTACACAATCTCTGCCTTAGACCTCTCCTACTAGGAAAGGTGACATGTCCCATCACATTAAGAGCCCGACATGCAGATTGTTTGTGCTCATGTGAACATCCATTACCTCAGTTTCCACGTAACTACTGGATTGTTAGCCCTTGCTAAGAATGTGTTCCTCCTTTTACATGCAGGAGTCCAAGCACATAAATAAAGTGCTCCACTTCTCGGAGATCCCCCAGAACAAAAAGTCAGCACTTACCTGGAAAGCTGAGCGACAGCATGGCAGTCCAGCAGGTGTTCAGAGGTCCTCTCCCTCCCATAGCCCTGTGGACAAAGATCAGCCTGAGTTAAAAGTGCTTAGGCTATCTGAATTAGGGCAGCAAATATGTATAGGAGGCGCAGCGAGAATAATGTCCCACCAGTTCCTATTGCCTTAAAGCCACCAAATGCTTCTCTTTTCCTACTGAAGAGACTGATCTGGTCTAGGCTACACCCCAGCACAAAGTAGCACTCAGAGGCACTACTTTAAAAATAATAAACACTTGATTGAAGAATGTTTACTAACACTTCACTTTGCCATCTCCTATCTAACTAACACAGGCAAAGAGAATGACTGGGTTGGGAGGGAAGGAAGGAACTATTTATACAGTTCTGCTGTGGAGCTCTTTGCCTCCTCCTGCTGACCAGGAGGCGATATCCCACAAGTAAGGATGAAATCCATAGACTCATCGTATCTTGAAAAAGAAAATAAAATAAAAAATGCAAGCCTGTTAAAAGAACTGAAATAAGGGGGTATAATAATAAATAAGGGGGTCTGCAGAGGCTTAGATACAAAGTAATCACATAGTTTTATTAATATACTTTTTACATGTTTGATTATGCAAAACTGGGGAATGGGAAATAAAGGGATTATCTTTTTAAACAATAAATATTCTGGTGTAGACTGTCCGTTTAAGAAACCATATGTGAGAAGTCACTTTCAGTGACCCTATAGTAAAAGGAACTGAAAGAATAATCAATTTGGTTTAGGGTAAAGTCTCCTTTTCGGTCAGTGATAATAGGGTCTAGTTCAGGTTCAAAGAAGTAATAATTTATATGGAACATTAGCTACAAACATAGTGAAAATCAGGAGGAAGATGCTATGCAGGTAGAAGCTTGAGGAGAACATGTCACACACAGTTCCCTATTGCTGAAAGCCCATACTAGATACTTCAAATCTCCATACAAAATTTTGGTTGTGTGTGTGTGTCTGATGAGTTTCTCCATTGTTAATATTATACCAGAATCCACATTTTGGGATGAGGCCAATTCCGTTTTAATCTCTGGAAGTAAACTCTTCTGAATCTTCAGAGCTGAGATCTTGTGAATCTGCTTTGTAAAACGTCTTAGTTACATAATATAAGCATATCTGCTTGATAGCTTACTTACAAACACTTCAATAAATTGATATTTGGCTTACTTGGCTGCTGTTTTGAATTCTCTTTGGTCTAAATATTTAAGCAGGCATCTACTATTCTTGTTGATATTATCATAGGGATATCCAGTTTAGTCAAAAACCAGCGCGGTTAGTGAATGAGTTTGAGAAATGCTCCTGCCATATGGAATGTTGATAGCACCTAAAGTAAAATGGCAATTTTGAAGTGAGATACTATTTGGGAAACACTATCATGGCGACCTTGCTTAGAATTTGCTTTGAGTTTTAGGTTTAGTGTATCCCAGCTTGCATCACAATACTAATAAATGAATTGGAAACTGCAATCATAAAACATGGCATCTTTTCACAATTAAAGGGACAGAGCATATGATTTTAACTTAGTTTTCAATTTACTTCTATCATCACATTTGGTTCATTCTTATGGCATTATTTGTTAAAGAGATTCCTAGATAGGTAGTGTGCACATGCCTGGAGCTCTACATGGCCGGAAACACTGTTGCCATATATTGCCCTTGCAAATGAATAACATTCTTGAACAACTGCAGCCATATAGTGCTGACAACACATGCATGCCCCTGAGCTTACCTGTCTGCTTTTCAACAAAGGATACCTTAGGAACAAAGACAATTTGATAATTCTAGTAAATTAGAACATTGTTTAAAATGACATGCTCTATCTAAATCATAAAAGAAAAAAATATATATAGTTTCATGTTACTTTAATGTATTACCAATGGGAGTGTTTATACATAACATACATATTTACTAAATATGCTACACAGTAATAAATCAGTTATCATTAGCTCAATTTGTCTACAAAATAAAAGCAATGACCAGCAGTATATTCAGTTTTGTTATTACTTTATGAACAGTACAAGTAAATGCAAGAGAATGCTGGCCGGGGTCTGTTTCCCTTTAATAACAGTTTTTATTGTGTTAGAACAGTTACAAATGAGAGAATACTTGGTTAATATGATGGGTAGAAAAAGGGAACAAGTCCCATCTGTGCAATCTAGAGTGAAGCGGTCAGTATACAGGTCACGTAATGCAGAAGAGGGAGATGTACTCAATATCCAGGCTAACAAAAACAGATGTTTGTTTATCCTACTGCAGTCTGCAGTGAAAAAACGTTTCTAAACAGAAAGGTTTATATGAGGCAAATAAGGACCTTATATGGAACAGTGATATGAACTATAGCAGCTGCTCACTCAGTAATAAAATGTCTTGGATGGTACATGTGAAGGGTTATACAGTGCAGTCAGCAGAAATCTAGTGAATACATAATTGGAGCAATATCAGTCATCATGATAAGTTAAGCAGGCCAATATGGAAGATTGTTGGTATTAAAATGAAGTTTAATCAGAAAATCCTGCTGTTAACCTACTAGTGTCAATTCAAAATGATGCTGTCATTAAGGTTAAACACATTGAGATTTCTATAAAATGTTCAGTTATGCATAATGCAGCAACCCTGCAATATATTTTCATTATTATTTTGCACCATATTTATGTAATTTAGCTCTGAAAATTGAGCAATTTCTAATTCCCGTAATTTAAACGGCACCCTGCTGACTTTTAAGATAACCCTGCTACATATCTGTCCCCAATAAAACACAATGAAAGAACAGCACTCCATGAGATAGAACAGAAGCTGGAAAAAACCTTCCATGCATGTCCATTTTTATACATATCTGTCCCCAATAGGGTTTAACTGATAACAATTGCAAAACAATGCACTTTCTACTAACATTATAGCCCGGGCTAGCCTTGTTGTCTGTGGACTAAAATCCAGATTGGCTCCTTCAAATAACACAAATGGTGGATGGAGTTTGGCTTTTGATAAATAATTGCAGTAAAAATGCTGTTAAAACCCCTAGATGCCGTTAGGACGTTCCATGCCGTCCTAAAAGCGCTGGGCTTTAACGCCTTTAGAACAGCATGGAATATCCTAACTTTTGCGACATCCTGCTTCCCTCCTTGTGAAAGCTCCTGTTGATCCCACTAGGTGATGTGTCTAGCACCACAGGAAGTCCCCCAGGAGCCAATCAGCAGAGTTTGGAGTCACATGATTGCAGTTACAATCATTTGACATCCTTTTTGGACGGATGCTTACGTTTCGAAGTTAAAAAGTTGCCTCCTTCCCGAAAGGGTTAATTTGTTTTAAAGACGTTTATACTTGGCTGTTATTTTATAGCAACACAAGAGAAATGTCTTGTAATTACTGTCCCTTCAACATCTTTACTGCTAGAAAAAGCTGCAATAGCCAACAGCTTAACAGGAATGAACCCTTTGTGAGCTGTATTTAGCTAAGTCTTCACTGACATTCTAAACATATGTTTTTCATTGTTCTATTTTCCTCAGTATGGCAAAAATAAACAGCTTCATTTTTATTAATGCATCTTTTTATTTTAAAAGGGACAGAAAAATTAAAATTTAACAAATGGATTAGATAACGCATTACATTTTAAACAACATTCCAATTTACTTCTGTTATCAATTTTGCTTAGTTCTCTTGGTACCGATTGTTAAAGCTCCAAGGAGAGCTCAGAAGTGTGCGCGTCTTTAGACATCTGCCAGCAGTGATTGCAACTAGGCATGTGCATTATTTTGTTATTTATAAGTGTTAATGTGCATCACACAAATAACTGGATTTGCACTAAAAAAAATCTGATGCCCGCGGCAATATTTTGCATTTGTTTTTTAAACGAATGCCGAATAACTAAGCAATGTGCATGCCTATTTACAACAATGTTTAAAGCAATGCCATACATAGTTGCAAACCGTGCATATCTAGGTTTACTATTCAACAAAGGAAACAGAGAGAACAAAGCAAAATGTGATAATAGCCGTAAACTGGATAATTGTTTAAAATTGCATGCCCTATCTGAATCGCGATTAATTTTGACTTTACTGTCCATTTATATTGCTTACTAAAATTAACTTTCAAATTGTCCATTGTCCTGTGTTCTCCCTTTACTCTATGTATTATAGTATGTACTTAATACTATAATAAAAGGATGTCATTCTAATTATCAAGTTTAAAAAGAAACCAAAAAGGAGATAAACATAAAAAAGGTCCTAATACAAACCTATTTAAATGGGCTCACTGACGAAGGAGCAAATTGTATGCAAGAGGGGAAGTTGCATAAAATACATCAGGCTTTTAGTATTTCAACATTTTACCAAAGTCAGAAATGATCAGTTTGCATGTATTTTGTTTTACACTATGAATGAAAATAAATATTTTAGGAGTTTAGATTTTTAACATGTTCCCATAAGAAGAAAACATTACAAGTTAGAGCTTCCATTCCATGCGGACCAATTCATCATGAGTCTAGCCTGCATATAGGACTGTCATATACCATCTGCAGATTCACTTTGTGTCCCACCAATTCTCGGATATTATTAATCCCATATTTGATCATCGTTGGCCTTAAAGAAGATGAAAATAGCATGTTAGCTAATAACAAATACATTTTTACAAAAATGAATTTGCATTTTTATGGTAAATGCAACATTTTTATTTTATAGCTGCATACACAAAAGTTTATGACTCACATGTTGCTAAGATCATTGCGACTGTTAAACAGAAAAGGGTTATTGCTGTATTGCTCCTTTTAGTAGATTGTGATACCTTTTAATGGACCAACAAGGTTTTGTATTCCATAAGCTTTCAAGACCTCACAAGTCTCCTTTCTCTACATCTGAAGAATTAATCTGTGAGGCCTTGAAAGCTGTTGGAATCGAAAACCATGATTTTGTCTGCCCATTAGTCCACATGGACATAGATCTATATCATGCGGTACATAGCCCTCGTATAACGTAATATAGATCTATGCCCATAATGCCGGATGCCCAAGAAGTCACGGTTGTCAAATAAAAACCAAGACTTGCTCTTTGTGGGCTTCCAGCATATGCCTTTATATGGCAACAAGAGGGAAGAAGGTAGGAACAGCGGCTGAGGGGGGAGGGAGAGGCGAGACCCTACTCTATAGAAAATAAATGTTGAAGGGGAAAGATGGGACGCTGCACTACGGAAAAAAACAGAGAGGGGAGGCCCTATATAACAATCGCGGGGGAGGGGAAGGGGGGGATCCGTACACTACAGAAAAATAAATAAAAATGTACAATAAACTGGGTACTGGCAAGCAGTTGCAAGTACCTAAGATGGCTGCCACTAGTGAGAGGGTTAGAGAGATGTTTGGGAGGGATCACTACTAAAATTAGCCCTAAAACTGCATACTGGCAGACTGTCTGTCACTACCTAAGATGGTGGTAGATGAGCAGCGTGGAGTAGGGAGGGAGAGCTGTTTGGGAGGAATCAGAGAGGTGTCAGGTGGGAGGGTAATACCTACATTACAGTACTATAAACCTTACCAGCTAATTAACCCCTTCACTCCCGGGAATTTCAGAAGTGTGGTGCGCAGCTGAAATTAGCAGCCTTCTGATTATCAAAAAGAAATAACAAACCATGCATGTCTGCTATTTCTGAACAAAATGATTTCAGAGAATCTTTTACAACCATTTGTGTTGTGACTGCACAAGTGATATATAAATAATTTCAGTGAGAAACCCAAAGAAGTAAAGTAAGAAGTAATATTTTTTTTTTTTATATGATCGCATTTGGGGGTGAAAATGGTGGCATGAAATATACCAAAATGGGCCTAGATCAAGACCTTGGGTTGTCTACTTTAAAAATATATATTGGTTTTATAGGTTAAAAAAAAACACAAACACCACAACAAAGGCTCTATTTCTGTTTAAATAGAGTGATAGCAAAAATGCTAAACATTCTCTGGTACTTTGTGCAAGTTTTTCTCTGACATTCCTGGTAGCGAAGGGGTTAAAAAGGTATCTGAGAAAAAGTGCACAACTGGTCTGTGAGATATTAGACAATATAGCAAATATATAGTACTTGAAAATGTTTTATGGAATTTTACTAATTCAACAAATATCTACAACTTGAAAACAAACTTATACACTTTGAAAAGTCAGAAGTGTTGTGGGGAACAGAGGTGTCTTGGGGAGAGGCACACAGTCAAAAGTAGAGAAGAGTTATCAATTAATTACAAAGACCTACCAATTAATCATTCACTTCCATGGCTATACACACACTCACAACAGGATATCCAGCACTCACTTGGACACATTGTTCTCCCCAGGACCTTTTTAGCAGGTGCACCCCTGGATGATTTTACTGACCACCCAGCTAAAATTTTAGCCAGTATTAAGTTAAATTAGGTAATATTAAAAATGTTAAATTTTTATTGCACTGGTTATCATTAAATACATTTATGTTAAATTATGCAATTAATTTGTGCTTTGGATAGCAGCAAAATTATATAATAGAAAATATTACACTGCCCCCACATGGCTACTTCATAATGTCACCTGGCTGGCAACATTTTCTGTGGAGAAAACTGGGACATATAGAGCTAAATTAAAAGCATACAATGAAAAGCTAATTACAGCATTTGACCAAATAGTGATAGGCCCCAGTTGCCACGCCACTGTATCATACCTGGATCCCTAGCTTACAGATGTACAAGTTAGCTGTCAATCAAACACCATGAAATATGGCATCACAGCTATTTCAATCTTCCCTAAACTAAAATGCCTTTACCTACTTGACAATACATCACCCATTTCATAACCTGGCTGACACTACGCACCTTTCTAGAGAGAGTCCCCAAGCAATGACAGATACCCCTTCAGGCAAACCCATTGGCAGAAGCATTTCTGGTCGGAAGACTCCTGAATTACCAACTTCGACCCATTTTTTTAAACCTGTGACAACAAATAAAAAGTGAAAGGAAAAACAAGTTTAATATTTTACTCATTTTCTAGCATTTTTTTTTTTAAATTGACCATGTTTTTACACATTGCAAAATAATGTGTCACAGTCCTTTATGGCAATCAAGGAGTTACTATGTAGCCAACCCGCAATCCACTGTAGATCTGTGATAGGTTTTTCTTTCTATGGATGCCAAGTGGATGGAATACTAACTGTCAGGCATTAATTTGCTCTAAGAAGATTTGTATTACATAACCGTATAATCCTGCAATCTGCAAAAGGAGACTATTTTATTGGGTGAATCAAACAACTACATGACATTTTCATAAAAGATTAATAAAAGGGACAGATGTGGTCAATTTGATCTAAACTAACAAAGATGTTCCTTAATTCACTAAATAACAAACAAACAATGTTAGCCTGGATGAAATCCTAGTACAGGCAATATCTAATTTCATCTCGAAGCTCGGCACAATATATAAACACTGATTTATTCTCTAATTCTTTGCGTGCCTATGTTCCCTTAAAGGGACTGCAGTGCATTTCAAACATGATAAAATGCTACTTTTAAAAACAGTGTGTAAATAATACATTTTCATATTCATGTGATATGACAGAAAACATGCGCAAATATTTGCCTATTATGCTTGCTCCGCGTGTCAGTGGCGTCACCCTGCAGACAGCACACAAAGTATGTACTGGGGTCATGTGCCCATATACACTAATTGCCACTAAATAGGCAGTGATAACTTTTAAAAGTTTTGGTAACAAACACATGAATATTGCAATAACACTTCCAGTATAATTTTAAATGCTCTGATGTGCAATTAAATAAAACATTCTTGCTCCCTTTGTATCGCACATTTGTATATTCTTGTGTTGGCTTTTTCCCATGGCAGAATTCCCATCTCCAAATGAAACTCTGGGATTATTAGACTGAAGGCTGTAAGACTGAACTGAATCAGCAGCCCCTGTATATTGCATTACTATCTCTGCAGAAAGCTATCCTCACCTTCATGGTAGCTAAAGACTTCCATACTTGGTTCAGTGTAAGGGTTATATGCTGGCTTGAAACGTAATTTAGTGATTCCTAGAACAAAAAAATAAAAAAGTTAAAGTGAGTTAAGACAAAAATAAGACAATAGAACATTAGTTGTGGAACATAATGTTTAACCCTCTAAACAAATTAATGCAAAAACAGAATTTATGTTTACCTGATAAATTACTTTCTCTTACAGGTGTATTCAGTCCATGGATTCATCCTTACTTGTGGGATATTCTCAATCCCTACAGGAAGTGGCAAAGAGAGCACACAGCAAAGCTGTCCATATAGCTTCCCACAGGTTCCGCCCCCCCCCAGTCATTCGACCGACGGTTAGGAGAAAAAGGAGAACCATAGGGTGCAGTGGTGACTGTAGTTATTGTAAATTACATTTGAACCTGACTTAAATGTCAGGGCAGGCCGTGGACTGAATACACCTGTAAGAGAAAGTAATTTATCAGGTAAGCATAAATTCTGTTTTCTCTTACTTGGTGTATTCAGTCCACGGATTCATCCTTACTTGTGGGATACCAATACCAAAGCAATAGGACATGGATGAAGGGAGGGAACAAGTCAGGTAACCTAAACGGAAGGCACCACTGCTTGCAAAACCTTTCTCCCAAAAATAGCCTCCGCAGAAGCAAAAGTATCGAATTTATAAAATTTGGCGAATGTATGCAGTGAAGACCAAGTCTCTGCCTTACAAATCTGTTCAACAGAAGCCTCATTTTTAAAAGCCCATGTGGAAGCCACTGCTCTGGTAGAATGAGCAGTAATTGTTTCAGGAGGCTGCTGGCCAGCAGTCTCATAGGCCAAACGGATGATGCTTTTCAGCCAAAATGACAGAGAGGTAGCAGTCGCTTTCTGACCTCTCCTCTTACCAGAATACACAACAAACAAGGATGATGTTTGTCTGAAATCTTTGGTTGCTTTTAGATAGAACTTTAAAGCACGAACCACATCAAGATTGTGCAACAGTCGTTCCGTCTTAGAAACTGGATTAGGGCACAGAGAAGGAACAATGATTTCCTGGTTAATATTCCTATTAGAAACCACCTTTGGAAGAAAACCAGGTTTAGTGCGTAAACAACCTTATCTGCATGGAACACCAGATAGGGTGAATCACACTGCAAAGCAGACAATTCTGAAACTCTTCGAGCAGAAGAAATAGCTACTAAAAACAAAACTTTCCAAGATAATAACTTGATATCTATGGAATGCAAAGGTTCAAACGGAACCCCTTTAAGAACTGAAAGAATTAAATTTAGACTCCATGGAGGAGCCACAGGTCTGTAGACAGGCTTGATTCTAACTAGGCCTGTGCAAACGCCTGAATGTCTGGTACAGATGCCAGACGCTTGTGTAACAGAATAGACAGAGCAGATATCTGTCCTTTTTATACATTTACTTTTTATTGAGGTTAAAGGCAAAATACATCATAATTGAAGCATGTCAAATAATATATAGATACAATTGAAAGGAATCACAACATACATTTCGTTGAGAATACAAAGTCGTGTCTAGAGCCTCACCATGAAAAATAAAAAGAAAAATAAATTCAGACATATAAAAACTATACTTAACCTCATATTTTCTAGTTTTTTTCCTAACTGTAAATATGCTAAACATATGTATAAACTTATTATGTAGCGTGGAAAATACGCTATACCTGAATTAGTGAATAAAAGATCATATCTCTTATCTTACTACAGGTATTATACTATCGTTCCTGTTACATTAATGAAGTAATGTTTTGTTCTATTTTGTTACGTATAAAGAAAAGAAAACTTGTCGTTACATGCATTCTAGGTATATATATATTATATATATATATACACATATATATATACCTATATATATTTGAAGAGGAGAAAAAAAAAAAAAAACAAAAAAAAAAAAATATATAATGTCCTACCCCTCTCCTTCTCCCAACCTCCTACCAAATATCCAGTAAAACTATTTCCGAGTTTCTAAATGGAAAGATCAGTTGATCTATTTCGTTAGGAGGAAATATTTTAATAAATTTTGACCATTTGTTAAAAAAAAAGTGTTATTTCTTGATCGGAGTTTAAATCTGTTACTAATTGCTCGATTACGTATTGTTTTTTGAGATAGTTTTTGACTTCCGAGATTGTTGGAGGGAAATTATTTTTCCATTTTTTAAGAATTAAGTTTCTAGCCGCTAATATGGCTAAATTAATTATCTTGAGTTCTTTTAAGGGTAACTTCTCATGCATTAGGAAAAGTATAATGTTTAAGGAAAGTATAAAGGGAGATACCTTAAGTGTTCTTAATAGCCAATGTTGCAGTTTCAACCAAAATTGTTGTATTTTGGGGCATACCCATATCATATGGATTATATTTGCGGCTAAGTAATTGCATTTTGGGCAGCTATTAAATTTTTTGTTGTGCCATCTAAATCCTTTTTCTGGAGTATTATATGTATGATATATCAATTTAATGTGCGATTCTCTCCACGTTTCTGCTAATGTTGTACTAAATATTGATAAGGAGAGTGATATTTGCAGGCTCTGAATCGTGTTATCTAAGGTAAGGGAGGTCCATTTTCTGAGCTATATGTTCAAGATTAGCTTCCCCCTTATATGATGTCAGCAGTGAGTACCATGTAGATATGGAAAGATGACCTGCCTTGGCCACAATTGGCCAATTATCTAATGTTTTCCATGTCCATTTCCACGAAAAATTTCTTACTAGCTGTTGAGTATAGTGTCTAGCTTGCAGATATGCAAAAAAGTCCTGATTATTTAATTCAAATTCTTGTTTTAGTTCCTCAAAGGATTTGATATTTTTTGCTGCTACATTGATAAATTGTGATACCAGGTAAAGACCCTTACTACGCCAGTTCTTAAAATGGGGGATTGTATACCTTCCTGAAATTCTGGGTTTCCTAGGAAAGTTTGGATTTAGGAATCGATGTATCCAATTCAACCCGTTTACCAATTTTTTTCCAAGCTTGGATTATTATATATATGGATTTAATAACTTTACCTGCTTAGGAATTAGGTTGTAGGGTAAATGTATCAGTGCTATAGGTAGAAAAGGGTGGATCATATTATGTTCTAGCTTATTATCTGTAAAGTGATCCATCTCTGTAATCCATCCCACTGCGATTCGGCCAAGGAAGACTAAATTATATGCTTGTAAATCTGGAAATGCCAAACCTGCATATTGTTTGGGGAGTGATAATTTGAAAAGAGATATTCTTGGTTTTTTAGATTGCCATAGAAAATATCTAGCTGCCGTGTTAAATTTTTTGATATCGCATGATCTCAAGAGAATGGGCAAATTTTGTAATAGATAGAGCATTTTCGGCAGAAGTACCATCTTAAAAAGTGCAACACGTCCTGATATGGACAGAGGCAAGTTTTGCCAGTTCCTCATATGTGTAATGATCTGAAGAAGCATTGGGGTAATGTTCAAGGAATACCATTCCCTAGGATCTACAGAGACCTTGATCCCGAGATATCTAAATGAATCTGTCACTGTTTTAAAAGGGTTTCTGTTAAGGAATGTTCTGTTTTCCTTAACCAGAGTAATTCGGATTTGAGTTTATTGACTTTATACCCAGAGATTTTACCAAATGCCTCAATTATTTTGATAAGCTTTGGAATATTTGAGGAAGTATTTGAAATGTATAGTAATAGATCATCTGCGTATAATGCCAATTTCGTTACATTCCCTTGAATTTTTATGCCCTCAAGTTGTTGCCTTATTTTAATGGCTAGCGGTTCGATTGCTATGTTAAAAAGCAGAGGTGATAGAGGGCACCCCTGCCGGGTGCCTCTGTTTAGTTTAATTATATTTGATTTTATGCCATTAACAATTAACCTAAGTGGATGAATGAAGGCATAATTTATTGGTTAGACTTAAAAAATTCCCCTTAAACCCAAATTGTTGCAAGGAATCTAGTAAGTAATTATGGTTAACACTATCAAATGCTTTTTCGGCATCAATGGCTAGCACTGCTGCATCAGGGTAATCTTTTAGGGCACTCTATCAGTGTTTTTTAAAATAATCAATGGTCAAAAGTAATTGTCTGATTTTTTGCTACTGAACTACGGTTAGAAAGAAACCCTGCTTGATCCTTATGTATAATTTCAGCTAGCCCTTCTTGGAGTCTTTTTGCTAAAATAGAGGTGAATAATTTATAGTCTGTATTTAAGAGGGCGATTGGTCTATACGATTCTTTTTTATTTTTGTCTTTACCTGGTTTAAGAATAAGTATTGTCTGTGACGCCACAAAATTAGGGGGAATCTGAGTGTTCTCCTTATAAAAATTGTTAAATAATTTTGTTAAGTGTGGGAGAAAAGTTGATGCTAAATTTTTATAGATATCATTTGGAGGAAGTCTGGGCCTGGGGCTTTATCTAGTTTTAAAGCTTGTATAGCTTGATTTACTTCTGATTCCAAAATAGGGGAGTTAATTTTGAGATTAAATTCAGGGCTAATCTTTAATAGAGTCATAACTTCCAAAAATTTCCTGGTATTCTATCCCCACATTGGAAGAGGAATAAATTGCTTTATAGTAGTTATAGAAAGACTCAGAGATTTCTTCGGGAAGAGTAATTAATTTCTCGTTGGCTAATATGGATTCAATTACCGTTGAGCTTTTAGAGTTTTTTTATTATTTTGCTAATAGCTTACCCGACTTATTGCCAAATTTATATAGCTGTGCTCTGTATTTTAATTCTGATTGTGTTGTATGCGAGATTAAAAACGTGTCACGTTCCTTCTTTGTTTCAATATATCCTTTTCCCCAATTATCCATTTGTGGAGGAATTTAAATATCTATTGTATGCATTTGTTACCGCTGCTGTAACTTCCCTCTCTTTTAACTTAATCTTCTTTTTAAATCTAGCAGTGTAAGCAATTTATCTCTCCTCTTAATATTGCTTTTGCGGCTTCCCATACTATTGAGAAATTATCAACTGAGTCTGTGTTAAATTGAAAATACTCCCTCTAGCTTAGATTTAAGCCAGTTTCTAAAATTCAAGTTCTTATTTAAATATTTTGGATATGCAAAACCTCTCGCTTGTGCTTGATTATTTATACTTGGAATATCTAACTGTATAGGGGCATGATCGGAGATACAGATTTCGGATACTGAGGCTTTTACTCCAGTTTTATATAGACTATCATTTATTAAAAATAAGTCAATCCTAGATAATGATTTGAAGGCTTTAGAGTAACAGGGTATATCTCCTCTAGTATCCGGATTCTGTGATCTCCAAATGTCTCTGAGTGCAAGATTAAAAAAAATAGACTTAAATATTTTAGTTTCTAGATTATTCTTTTTTGTTTTTTTGTAATGTGTGCCTCGTACTTAACCTATCCAGTGGATATTGAGAGTGCCATATTGAAATCACCTGCCATAATTAGATGTCCTTCAGTCACCTGCAAAATTTTGGTTTGAAGAATGTCCCAAAAATTAGTATCAATTACATTTGGTGCGTATACATTACAAATGGTATATATCGTGATTAGCAATTTTTAATTTAAGAATTAAGTATCTACTTTCTGGATCTTTAATGGATAGCATTACCTCATATTTTAACTCTTTTCCTAACAAAATGGCCACCCATTCTTTCCTCTTTACAGATGGGGGGTAAAAAATACTTCCCGCTACCCATGAAGATTTTAACTTAATAGACTCTGCAGTATTTAGATGAGTTTTCTTGTAGGAGGGCAATTGTTGTGTTAAATTTTTAGGTGTGTCAATATTGTTTTGCGTTTTATAGGGAAGTTATGCCTCCTACGTTCCAGGAGGTAAACCTAATAGAATTTTTCATATTAATTTTAATTAATTTATGAGATAAAAAAAAAGAAAAAATGGGGGTGGAGAGGGAGAGGGGGGGAGAAAAAACAAGACAAAGCAAAACAAAACAAACAAACAAAAAAAACACCGTAATTAAAAAATTCATAATATCTGCTTCCCTAGCTTAAAAGTTTGGGAAGCCCTATAGCTTATTGTTTTGCCAGCAATTTTTTATTAGTTCAGCTAAGCCATTAAGTTGTCATATTGACTTGTTATTGTTTAATTCCATGCTCCGCAAGTTTCCTCTCTGCTTCTGAGGCTGAATCAAAGAGGAAAGTGCGGCCCCCAAGCAACAATTTAAGCTTAGCTGGATATATGACGGTGGCCTTCCATCCTGCATTAATCATTTTCCCACACACTGGGGAGAGTTTCCCTTCGTTTTCTAGACGTTTCAGCAGAGAAATCCTGGAAGAGCAAGACCTTAGCATTGTTGTGAAATATTGGTTGATTTTTACGATAAGATTGTAAATACGATTCTTTATCTTGATAATTAAGAAATCTTGCAATGATTGGTCTTGGTCTAGCAGGATCCCCCATGCTGGTCTCCTAGTCTCCCCAGTCTGTGTACTCTTTCAATGATAATTGGTGCTTGAGGTGGGGGAATCTTTAATAGTTGTGGTAAAGTATGTGTCATTAACTTCATGAGATCTTCGGGTTGATTGGATTCTGGGATTCCAATAATTCTTAAATTGTTTCGTCTATATCTGTTTTCCAATTCATCTAGTTTATTTTGAATTTTTAATTAAATCATTTTGAGTACTCTCTAGCTTTTGGTAAGACTATATTTGTCACATCCTCCAGGTCTGAAATCCTCTGATCAGCTTCCTGGAGTCTATTAGAGAATTGTCTTACTTCGTTGTTAAAGTTATTATATCTTGCTTGATTTCTGATTTTAATGATTCAAATTTAGGTGTAATTGCCTCTAAAATACTAGAAACTACGAAGTTGTGTTTCTTGAGCTGTTTTAGGGTTTTGAGGTGGTTGTACTATAGCTTTCAGAATGAATTTCTGCTGAAGTTTCAGTGGGATTTTTACTTCTACGTTCCCTGTGTTTGGTTGCCATATCTGGTTTAATTTTATTTGTGACAGAAGGTGAGGTGATGAATTTATCCATTTACGTAGTTGATAAAAAAGAAACAATAAGGAAAGAAAGAGTGAATTACTTAATTCCAATGTGAGGATAGAAGAGAGTGTTTAGGGGTGATAGTGATAGACCAAGAGAGGAATGGAAATAAAAAAAAAAAAAAAAAAAAAAAAAAAAAAGGGGCAAGAACAAAAAAAACAAGGGAAAAGATTTTATGCACTAAAAAACTGTGATTTATTTTTCTTATGTGCTTAGGACCAGAATATGGCACTTAATAAGTTTCAATTAAGGATACTCTATTTGTTCTGATATCGGTTGTATGCTTTGTCAGGGGGTTCCACTATGTTAAGTTTGACTCATTAATCTCAAAACTCCTTCGAGATGTACAGAGATAAGCAGTACCTTTTTTTTTAAAATACTAATATTTGAATATAGAAACAACTTCTAATTCAACCAACTCTTCTAACCTAAATAGATATGTCAATTAAACCTCTAATTTTCAGTGATTCCTACTAGGGAACATTCATACAATGACAATTCTTAAGTTTTAGCTGTTTCCTGTATTAGAATATTCCCTTAATGGTCTCAGTGATTAATATATAAAATACAGTTAAGTTTGTGAGTTTATAGACATGAACTGTTTAACATTTAAACAGTTTATGATAATTCCACCAATTCAATTTTAGCCTCTGATCTAATTTTTCAAGGTCTAAGATTCTACCAACTTTTCTAGGGATAGTTACTAAATTTACCAATTGAAAAGTACTCTTAGTTTCTTAATGCTAGCAAGTACAGATAATGCTATGAAATATATAATGATTATCGTTACTTAGTATTCTTAAAAGCAGAAGTATTAGTTTTAAACAAAACAAGATAATTCTTAACTAAACTAGTTAGACAGGTTCTTTCCCCGTTAGTTAACTATGAGGGGTATCAGTCCAAGGGTCCCCTTTTATATGTCTCTGCAATTAATAACCCCTTGTCTGGTGGCTAAGGTTAGCTCCAACAATGTCCAGCACTCACCCCACCAGCGACTCTGTTCCGGTAGGATGTCTCTGCAGCCCCTCTGTTTCCTGGATAACCACAGACTACCACGGGCTGACAATAACGTTTGTGACTTTTAACTTTTGCTTTTTATCAAGCGGTGGCAAGGTGAGATCGTTGCTGGTGTATCTATCTGTGTAGGGGCTTTAAATCTAGGCCCGCCGCTCTAATTGCCCCGCACTCTCCGATACCTTCACTTTGTGGTTTCTTGAAGATTTGGCCCTTTGGAGACTCTGTAGCGCTGCAACGTTGCCTCCCCCCTCGCAAGCACCGGTGGGGGTGAGGAGATGTAGAGACAGTCGTGGATATTGATCCTCCGTTAATCCGCTCCTCGTTGCCGGTTTTGCACTATTCACCTCCAAACACTGGTCTCGGTCATGGGGTCCTCTGGTTACATTCAGGATGCTTGTTCCCCCCGCTGGAGATCGGTGGGAGATTGTTGATGCATTTCTTTAGACAGATTGGTTCTCTGACCTTATCTCAGTGTGCTTAGTAACGGGTGTATGCTCGTATAATTTCACAGCTGACTTCCTTTCCACATATTTATTCATGCGGTTTTAGAGATAAGCTTTATCTGCTTTCAGATTTCGTTAAGCGTATAGTTGTATTTATCGGCTTACAGATCCTCTTGGTGTTTGGCTATCTACCCCCCTCACGCTGCATCGGAGGGAGGGGGGGATAGCCGACGTTGTTTATACTCTCTCTCAGGTGTTTTAAACAGGTTGCTCTTTGTGCCGAGCCGATCCTGGAGATTTTAAAGCGCTGTGTGGTTCTGCGCTTTCGTATGGTTCCTCCGGGCTTAAAAAAGGCCAAGCCGGCTACAAAGTCTTTTCCTCGGCCCAGTAAGGAATCCAGCGCGAGAGCTCCGACCAATGGATTGACTGCAGGGGGATAGAAGCGTGCACACCTTGCACACCTGAACCTGAGTGCAAGCTCCTCCTCCGGAACCAGATATCTGTCCTTTTAAGGAACCTAGCTGACAGACCTTTCTCCAAACCTTCTTGGAGAAAAGACAATATCCTTGGAATCCTAACTTTACTCCACGAGTAACCCTTGTGATTCACACCACCAAAGCTATTTCCGCCATATCTTATGGTAAATTTCCTGGTGACAGGCTTATCTGGCCTGTATCAGAGTATCTATAACTGAATCAGAGAAACCCCGCTTAGCTAGGATTAAGCGTTCAATCTCCAAGCAGTCAGTTGCAGAGAAACTAGATTTGGATGCTTGAAGGACCTTGGATTAGAAGATCCTGCCTCGATGGCAGTTTCCATGGTGGGACCGATGACATGTCCACTAGTTCTGCACTACCAAGTCCTGCGTGGCCACGCAGGCGCTATCAGAATTACCGAAGCCTTCTCCCGTTTGATTCTGGCTCTATTAGCCGAGGGAGAAGAGGAAACGGTGGAAAGGACATAAGCTAGACTGAATGACCAAGGCGCTTATTAATGCATCTATCAATGCCGCCTTGGGATCCCTGGATCTGGATCCGTTAAAGGGGAAGTTGTGTGTTCTGACGGGACGCCATCAAATCCAACTCTGGAATGCCCCATAGCTGGGGTCAGCTGAGCAAAACCTCCGGGTGGAGTTCCCACTCCCCCGGATGGAAAGTCTGACGACCTTAGGAAATCCGCCTCCCAGTTGTCTACTCCTTGGATGTGAATTGCAGATAGATGGCAGGAGTGATCCCTCCGCCATTTGATGATCTTGGTTACTTCCTTCATCGCTAGGGAAACTCTTTGTTCCTCCCTGATGATTGATGTACGCCACAGTCGTGATGTTGTCCGACTGAAACCTGATGAATTTGGCCTCTGCTAGTTGAGGCCACGCCTGAGAGCATATTGAATATCACTCTCAGCCTTCAAAATGTTTATCGGGGAGAAGAGATTATTCCGGAGACCATAGTCCCCTGAGCCTTCAGGAGTTCCAGACCGCACCCCAGCCTACCAGACTGGCATCGGTCGTGACAATGATCCCACTCCGGTCTGCGGAAACTCATTCCCTGAGACAGGGTGAACTTGAGGACAACCACCAGAGAAGAGAGTCTCTGGTTCTTTGATCCATTTGAATTTGATGGAGACAAATCTGCGTAATCTCCATTCCACTGTTTGAGCATGCACAGCTGCAGTGGTCTGAGATGGATTCGGGCGAAAGGGACTACGTCCATTGCCGCAACCATTAAACCAATTACTTCCATGCATTGAGCCACGGAAGGCCGAGGAATGGAATGAAGAACTCCGGCAAGTATTCAGCAGTTTTGACATCCTGACCTCTGTCAGAAAGATCTTCATTTCTACCGAGTCATATTAGTGTTCCCAGAAAGGGAACCCTTGTGAGCGGGGACAGAGAACTCTTTTCTACGTTCACCTTCCACCCAAGAGACCTTAGAAAGGCAGAACGATGTCCGTATGAGCCTTGGGCTCTGTGAAAGGACGACGCCTGTTTTAATGTGTCATCTAGGTAAGGTGCTACTGCAATGCCCCACGGTCTTAGAAACCGCTAGAAGGGACCCTAGCACCTTTGTGAAAATTTCGTGGGAGCGGGTGGCCAACCCGAAAGGAAGGCACAAACTGGTAATGTTTGTCCAGAAAGGCGAACCTTAGGAACTGATGGTGATCTTTGTGGATAGGAATATGTAGGTACGCATCCTTTAGATCCACGGTAGTCATATATTGACCTTCTGGATCATCGGCAAGATTGTCCGAATGGTTTCCATCTTGAAAGACGGAACTCTGAGGAATTTGTTTAGAATTTTTAGAACCAGGATTGGCCTGAAAGTTCCTTCCTTTTTGGGAACTACAAACAGGTTTCAGTAAAAGCCCAGTCCCTTGTTCTGCAACCGGAACTGGGTGTATCACTCCCATTTTTAATAGATCTTCTACACAGTGTAAGAACGCCTGTTTCTTTGTTTGGTTGAAGACAAACGAGAAATGTGGAACCTTCCCCCTTGGGGGAGAATCCTTGAATTCTAGAAGGTAACCCTGAGAGCAACTATTTCTAATGCCCAGGGATCCGGAACGTCTCTTGCCCAAGCCTGAGCAAAGAGAGAAAGTCTGCCCCCTACCAGATCCGATCCCGGATCGGGGGCTACCCTTCATGCTGTCTTGGTAGCAGGAGCAGGCTTCTTGGCCATGTTTACCCTTATTCCAGCCCCTGCAAGGGTTTCCAGGTTGCTTTGGGCTGGGAAGCGTTATCTTGCTTTGCGGCAGAAGAGGTTGCAGCAGGTCCGCTCCTGAAGTTGCGAAAGGTAGCGAAAATTAGCCTTATACGGCCTATCTTGTGGAAGGGCATGGCCCTTTGCCCCCAGTGATATCTGAAATAATTTCTTTCAGCTTGGGCGCCGAATAGGGTTTTCCCCTTGAAGGGAATAATTTAAAGTTTTGTTTTGGACGGACACATCCGCGACCACGATTTGAGCCAAAGCGCTCTTCGCGCCATAATGGCAAAACCTGAGTTTTTCGCCGCTAGTTTAGCTAATTGGAGAGCAGCATCAGTGATAAAAGAATTAGCCAGCTTCAAAGCGTGAATTCTATCCATGACCTCATCGTATGAAGTCTCCCTCTGGAGCGACTCCTCCAGGGCCTCGAACCTGAAAGCCGCTGCAGTAGTTACCGGAATAATGCAGGCAATTGGTTGAAGCAAAAAACCATTTTCTTCAGCAATCCCTTCCAATTTTTTATCCATAGGATCTTTGAAAGCACAACTGTCCTCTATTGGTATAGTTTTACG
Source organism: Bombina bombina (assembly GCF_027579735.1). Taxonomy (NCBI): domain Eukaryota; kingdom Metazoa; phylum Chordata; class Amphibia; order Anura; family Bombinatoridae; genus Bombina; species Bombina bombina. The sequence goes on along the minus strand of NW_026511358.1, from coordinate 5,838 downwards.
CTGAGCCTCTACCTTAGGGACCGTCTGCACGCGTCCCGCCTAGGGTCGTTTATGGGGAACATTTCTTAAAGATAGGTGGGGAAACAAAGGGTACACCTGGTCTCTCCCACTCCTTAGTCTCCAATATCAGCCACCCTCTTTGGGATCGGAATGCCTCAGTGTTACAGGGGACCTCTAGAAATCTGTCCATCTTACACAATTTTTCAGGGACCACCATGGTGGTCACAATCATCCAGCGTAGCTAAAACCTCTTAAGCAGGACGCAGAGGTGTTCCAGCTTAAATTTAAACGCTAAGGAATCTGACTCTGCCTGCTGAGAAACTTTTCCTGTGTCAGAAATTTTCTCCCCTCAGACAGCCTTCCCTCACTGCTACCTCTGAGTTTGTGAGGGGTACACAGTACTAAAGTTATCCAAAGCTTCAGATTGCTCATCCTCTGTATTTAAAACCTGAGCTATCGCGCTTTCTTGGAAAAACTGGCAGTTTGGATAAAAATGCTGAAAGGGAATTATCCATTACTGCTGCTAATTGTTGTAAAGTGATTGGGGCCAATGCGCTAGAGTACTAGGCATCGCTTGCGCGGGCGTAACTGGTGTAGACACATGGGGGGAGGAAGAAGGACTATCTCATTACCCTCCGTTAAGGAATCATCTTGGGCAGCATTTTTAATTGTCCTGGATGATCTTTTATAAATGCTTAGATGTTTTGCACCACTTTAAACATAATGCAATGGGGGGGTACTGCCATGGCTTTTGAACATAAAGAAACAAGGTCTATGTGAAGGCTCAGACATGTTTGACAGACTCAGACAACACTAAAATGTTAAAAAAAATACTTTTTGAAAAAACGTTACTATCTCTTTAAATAATAAAAAGGCACACACTTTTTTACCAAATCATCAAAAAACATCCGATCTTAATGAAATTTTCACCACATGTATCCTAATGCCTTGAAATGATTACACACAAAATCGTTTAACCCCTTAATGCCCAAACCGGAGCAAAATGAAAGTAAAACACCCGGTTTAACCCACAGTTACTATGCCACAGTCTTTGCTGTGGCTTTACCTTCCTTTAGGGGTTAATTGCAGGTGTAAATTAAGCCTCCCTGAAGTCCTCCTGTACTCTAAAGGCTCTACAGATGAAGCTGCATGGAGCTGTGTTGCAAATTAACTGCGCAATTGAGGCCGAAAATGAGGCCCCCTCCTTCATCACTCCAGAGTTATGGGCCTTTCTGAGTCAGATTAGCTGTCTTACAAATGCCAGGCATAAAAAAGTCCCCAAAAAGTGTTTTCAACGTCTAAAACACTTAATAAACATGAGATTACCCTAATAAAGTAATCGATTTAGCCCATCAACAGTGTCTGTCAGTATTAAAGCCCTTAACTGAAGCCATCATTCTATACAGTGTCTCAGAAAATGGCTTACCTTCCCTATGGGATTTCTGTCAGTCTTCTAGCACTACCAGGTCTTGTTAGAAAAAATGACTGAACATACCTTAAGCAGTATAAGCCTGCAAACTGTTCCCCCCAACTGAAGTTCTCCTGTACTCAACAGTCCTGTGTGGGAACAGCAATGGATTTTAGTTACAAAATGCTAAAATCTTTTTCCTCTCAGCAGAAATCTTCATCACTTTCTGCCTCAGAGTAAATAGTACAAACCGGCACTATTTTAAAATAAACTCTTGATTGAAGAAATAAAAACTACAAATCTAACACCACATACTCTTTACCCTCCCGTGGAGATGCTACTTGTTAGAGCGGCAAAGAGAATGACTGGGCGGGCGGAGCCTGAGGGGAGCTATATGGACAGCTTTGCTGTGTGCTCTCTTTGCCACTTCCTGTAGGGATTGAGAATATCCCACAAGTAAGGATGAATCCGTGGACTGAATACACCAAGTAAGAGAAAAAGGTATTGGAGATACTGTGATCACAATTTAAGACTCAAGTTAGCCACACTTGAAGTTAATAAGGTGCTGTAAACAGATCTTATAAATGTACCAGCGAAAAGGCAACCACTATCATTTAAAAATGACTTCATGCATATGTTCACATGTTAAAAAAGGGCCATAATTACTTTCACACTTTATAATAACTGTTTCAGAGCAAAAGCTATTAAAGAAACCTTAAAGGGACATTAAACCCAAAAAATTTCTTTCATAATTCAGACAGAGAATACAATTTTAAACAACATTCCAATTTACTTCTATTATCTAATTTGCTTTATTCTTTAGATATCCTTCGTTAAAGAAATAGCAATGCACACGGGTGAGCCAATCACATGAGGCATCTATGTGCAGCCACCAATCAGAAGCTACTCAGCCTATCTAGATATGCTTTTCAGGAAAGAATATCAAGAGAATAAAGCAAATTGGATAATAGAAGTAAATTAGAAAGTTGTTTAAAATGGTATTCTCTATCTGAATAATGAAATAAAAAATGTGGTTTTAGGGCTCCATGTACGAAGCAGCGTAAGCTGCTCCGGAGCCTTTGCGGGGCAGGTTCGCATATGCGAGCCTGCTTCCCGCAATGTAAGAAGCAGCGGTCATTAGACCGCTGCTTCCTACACCCTACGCCACCTCTTAGGTGGCGAAGCAAAATCACGAGAGCTCGCTCGCTCTCGGTGATTGACAGCCCCTTCAGTCGCGTGATTGGTCGCGCGACTGAAGGGCGGGCATTACACACTCCGCTGAGTGTGTAATGATACATACGGGCAAGCGGATCAATAGATCCGCTGCCCGTGTGTAGCGGAGGCGGGCGGACAGCTTCTCGAGTTAAGAAGCTGTCCGCCCGCCTCTTAGTACATGGAGCCCTTAATGTCCCTTTAAGGTGATATAATAAAATGCTCTAACACTCTGGAACAGTATATGACTGCACTTCTGCTTGCACAGACCTGTATTAAACTCACACAAAACTAGTTGAAAACATTGTAGCTCTGAAGCAAAGCAATAATACATTTCCACTTCTGAGCTGAACACAACAAGTGAATGGCGGGTACTTAAATATGCTGCACTCGGATTGGCCTATTGAATGTTTTGAGCTCAAGTTCAGCAGTGCATTTCCTCTCCAGGGCAGATTTTAACTATCCAATAAAGAAAGTACCCAGGGAGCTCTGGTTAAAATCCAAAGTGCTTTATTTATTCAATTTCATTAAAACTTTTTCCTTGCAGCAGCAAAGTCAGCAAACAAACAAACAATCCGTGCTTGCAATCAAACACACATGGTGCTTCCACTGAGGTAGCGTCAGAGGGTCAGCTGACGCGTTTCGGCCAATAGCCGTAGTCAAAGCTGTATGACCCCCTCACACACCTCCGTGCTTTAAAACACAAAAGGTTATTTCTCATTGGTTAGATAAAAACATGACGCTACTCAGTTGCTATTGATGGTACATTTCAATGCAATCAGTGAAAGTAACTTAGTTTCTGTATACATTTGTAAATTTATTATACACATTTTATCTGTTTGATATATGTTACTAAGTACATTTTCCTAGTATATCGTTAAACCGCTGCTGCTGAAACTCTTTACCCATTCTCTTGCATGCATATCTCTTTGTAAATGTTTCCTTATTACCTAGTGATTGTATTTTATAATATGTCAAATTATTTTTGCTCGAGTTAAAACTATGTTTGTTTTATTTGTTTATTTTGTTTATTTGTCTATTTCTCTTATTCCTTTTATAAAGAAACTAGGCGATTATGACTTTTGATCTTAATAAATTTGTCAAGGTTGTTGTGATATGGTACTCCTATTTAAATACCCATTTTCGTTCTGTTCTGATTATTTTCCTTAGCTTATATCTTTTTTTATTTTTAAGGGATTTATTCACTGCCAGAAATTTATTACATCAGATTCCATATTTAGACCCTTTGGATATCTGGTCTGCAATTTTATCATCCAGTAAACTTCTTGTTTACCTAAGATGTAATCTAGATTTCCTCCTCTAGCAGGTGCCCTAACTTTCTGAATTATGGTCCATCTCAGCGTATTTGGACTTTTATTATGTTTCCTTGAAAAATGTTCTATAAGGGGTGTAGTCATAGTTCCTGTCTTGATGTTTGTGACATGCTCCCGTATCCTACTTCTTACCTCCCTTGTTGTAAGACCTGTGTACTGTATGTTGCAGGAGATGCATGTTAACAAGTAAATGCAATTTACAGATCTGCAATTTAAGCATTCATGATGGTTAAATGTTCGTCCAGTGGCCTCACTTTTAAATTCATCCCCTGGACTCAGATACTCACATGCAGTACATGTACGATTGCTGCACGGGTATACTCCTACACAACTTAACACAAGCTCTTGGTTAAGTTGTGTAGGAGTATACCCGTGCAGCAATCGTACATGTACTGCATGTGAGTATCTGAGTCCAGGGGATGAATTTAAAAGTGAGGCCACTGGACGAACATTTAACCATCATGAATGCTTAAATTGCAGATCTGTAAATTGCATTTACTTGTTAACATGCATCTCCTGCAACATACAGTACACAGGTCTTACAACAAGGGAGGTAAGAAGTAGGATACGGGAGCATGTCACAAACATCAAGACAGGAACTATGACTACACCCCTTATAGAACATTTTTCAAGGAAACATAATAAAAGTCCAAATACGCTGAGATGGACCATAATTCAGAAAGTTAGGGCACCTGCTAGAGGAGGAAATCTAGATTACATCTTAGGTAAACAAGAAGTTTACTGGATGATAAAATTGCAGACCAGATATCCAAAGGGTCTAAATATGGAATCTGATGTAATAAATTTCTGGCAGTGAATAAATCCCTTAAAAATAAAAAAAAAAAGAAAAGATAAGCTAAGGAAAATAATCAGAACAGAACGAAAATGGGTATTTAAATAGGAGTACCATATCACAACAACCTTGACAAATTTATTAAGATCAAAAGTCATAATCGCCTAGTTTCTTTATAAAAGGAATAAGAGAAATAGACAAATAAACAAAATAAACAAATAAAACAAACATAGTTTTAACTCGAGCAAAAATAATTTGACATATTATAAAATACAATCACTAGGTAATAAGGAAACATTTACAAAGAGATATGCATGCAAGAGAATGGGTAAAGAGTTTCAGCAGCAGCGGTTTAACGATATACTAGGAAAATGTACTTAGTAACATATATCAAACAGATAAAATGTGTATAATAAATTTACAAATGTATACAGAAACTAAGTTACTTTCACTGATTGCATTGAAATGTACCATCAATAGCAACTGAGTAGCATCATGTTTTTATCTAACCAATGAGAAATAACCTTTTGTGTTTTAAAGCACGGAGGTGTGTGAGGGGGTCATACAGCTTTGACTACGGCTATTGGCCGAAACGCGTCAGCTGACCCTCTGACGCTACCTCAGTGGAAGCACCATGTGTGTTTGATTGCAAGCACACGGATTGTTTGTTTGTTTGCTGACTTTGCTGCTGCAAGGAAAAAGTTTTAATGAAATTGAATAAATAAAGCACTTTGTATTTTAACCAGAGCTCCCTGGGTACTTTCTTTATTGGATTACTACTTTGTACCTTAACCCGGGTAGAGCTCTCTTTACGGCGCAGATCTGGGACCGGATTGAACACAGCACTCAAGTGGTTGCAGGTGCTAGGTCGGAGTCTCTGAAGAGGAGAGGTGGTGAGTGTTTATGCTATATAATACTTATGTCCGCTTGTGACTTCCTAAAACACATTACACTCAAAGTTAACCACTCTCCATGGACCGGAGCCGGTCGGTCACACTTGTAACTGACAGAGGGAATGTGTGCATAGTAATCTGACCGTTACCGACATGTCAACCTGTTAACCTGGGAAACTATTTCATCACTGTTTGTTT
>NW_026511357.1:0-30000 GCF_027579735.1 Bombina bombina | reverse complement strand
CCATCAAAACTGCGGTAATGAAAACCTCCCCAGGTCACACATGTGGCGAAGAGTCTTATCTGTCGTGATGGCCCACCTATCAGGGCAGTGGAGAAGTATGGCTTCATCATCAAGGGGGAGGGGAGGTCTGCTGCAAACAAGGACAATAAATAGTCAGCTGGTGGCATTTGGTACTTATGTGTGAAATGGCTGTAAATAATATTAGCTAATTAAGAAAACTGATGGAACCCTCAGATTAAACATTCTGTAAACGTTCTTATAGTGCTAGGACATAGAGCTACATAACATTATTTGCACCAATGTGTACTTTTATGGTCACCACAATCCACTTATTGTCTTCTGATCTCAGTATAAGTTAAGGTGAAGGAAATAAACACCATAAATAAAATGATATTAAAGGGACAGTCTAGTTCTTTCATGATTCAGATAGAGAATGTAATTTTAAATAATTTTCCAATTTACTTTTATCACCAATTTTGCTTTGTTCTCTTGGTATTCCTAGTTGAAAGCTAAACCTAGGAGGGTTATATGCTAATTTCTAAGCCTTTGAAGGTCGCCTCTTCTCTCAGGGCATTTTGACAGTTTTCCACAACTAGAGGGTGTTAGTTCATGTGTGTCATATAGACAACACTGTGCTCACGCACGTGGAGTTCAGGTGAGCCATATCTGATTGGCTAAAATGGATGTCTGTCAAAAGAACTGAAATAAGGGGGCAGTTTGCAGAGGCTTCGATACAAGGTAATCTCAGAGGTAAAAAGTATATTTATATAACTGTGTTTGTTATGCAAAACTAGGGAAGGGATTATCTATCTTGTTAAACAATAACAATTCTGGTGTAAACTGTCCCTTTAACTAAATGATTGTATAGCACATCTGCGCATCCAAAAAAATCAGATGACTTTTTCCACAGAAAACTTCAGGTAACAGTGTATAGATTCGTTCAGTGGATTATGGGTAAGAATATGCAGATGAGATTCTCAGGACTTCACCTTTTTTGCTTCTAAAGGGTTTTAAACATGGACTCCAACATACCAGCATAGTGCAGCTATAGCCAACCACATGAAGACAAACCAATTTGTTCTTGTGAGACCTGATAGGCTTCTGATTGCAGCACAGAGAAGCTGGTAAAGAGCATCCAAACCAAACCCAGAATAAATTATGGTTAGTAAAATAGTCTAGTAAATATCCCTCTACACAGCTGTATTCTGTAAATGTGCCGTATGTTTGTCATGATATATGAGGTTAGTAATACTGTTCACAATTAGTAAAAATAGTTTTCTGTTTCTTTCTAATGGGCAACCAAGGCTGATTACCCTGACATATTCTTGTATGACACACCCTGTCTAGAGCTGGTATAGGTGTCTCTATACCAGTTATTTTATCCACTGACCGTCACTCCTGCACTCCAGTAATACGGGGACTGACCTAGGCACAGTTTACTTCCTGAGCCTTACCTGCACACTGATTCATATCATAAACCAAAAGGCCCCTCATATCAATGACAGGTGAGTGGTTACACAGAGCAAGGGTTTGTGCTAGAAGTAGGTCTTGGGTTAGAATAAGGTTTAAGAGTAGGTAGGGTTAAGGGATAGGCCTAATGCTGGGCTAGGTTTAGGAGTGGGTTAGGTTAAGGAATATGGCTCAATCTGGGATAGGTTTAGGTTTGGGTTTTGTTAAGGGATATGGCTAAAGCTGAACTAGGTTTAGGGTTGGGTTAGATTAAGGGATAGGGCTAAAGCTGGGCTAGGTTTAGGAGTGGGTTAGGTTAAGGAATATGGCTCAATCTGGGATAGGTTTAGGTTTGGGTTTTGTTAAGGGATAGGGCTAAAGCTTGGCTAGGTTTAATAGTAGGTTAGGTTAAGGGATAGGGCTAAAACTGGGCAGGCTAGGTTTAGGTTTGGGTTAGGTTATGGGAAAGGGCTAAAGCCAGGCTAGCTTTAGGTTTGGGTTAGGTTAAGGGATAGGGCTAAAGCTTGGCTAGGTTTAAGAGTAGGTTAGGTTAAGGGATAGGGCTAAAACTGGGCAGGCTAGGTTTAGGTTTGGGTTAGGTTATGGGAAAGGGCTAAAGCCAGGCTAGCTTTAGGTTTGGGTTAGGTTAAGGGATAGGGCTAAAGCTGGGCAGGCTAGGTTTAGGTTTGGGTTAGGTTAAAAGATAGGGTTAGAGTCAGGGTTTGTTTTAGGGTTAGGGAAACACTTGGGTTGAGGCTAGGGCTAGAGTTGGTTTAGGGTTAAGGTAATACTTGGGTTGAGGCTAGGGCTAGAGTTGGTTTAGGGTTAGGGAAACACTTGGGTTGAGGCTAGGGCTAGAGTTGGTTTAGGGTTAAGGTAATACTTGGGTTGAGGCTAGGGCTAGAGTTGGTTTAGGGTTAAGGTAATACTTGGGTTGAGGCTAGGGCTAGAGTTGGTTTAGGGTTAAGGTAATACTTGGGTTGAGGCTAGGGCTAGAGTTGGTTTAGGGTTAAGGTAATACTTGGGTTGAGGCTAGGGCTAGAGTTGGTTTAGGGTTAAGGTAATACTTGGGTTGAGGCTAGGGCTAGAGTTGGTTTAGGGTTAAGGTAATACTTGGGTTGAGGCTAGGGCTAGAGTTGATTTAGGGTTAAGGTAATACTTGGGTTGAGGCTAGGGCTAGAGTTGGTTTAGGGTTAAGGTAATACTTGGGTTGAGGCTAGGGCTAGAGTTGGTTTAGGGTTAAGGTAATACTTGGGTTGAGGCTAGGGCTAGAGTTGGTTTAGGGTTAAGGTAATACTTGGGTTGAGGCTAGGGCTAGAGTTAGTTTTGGGTTAGGGTTAATCATCAGATTGCTCATTGCAGGGGAATCTCAAGCAGTACCAGGATGTCTAGGGGAGAAGATACAGCAGACATTAGGATTAGGACTAGTGATAAAGTTAAGTTTAGGCCTGGTTATGTATATTGGATATATGGTTAGACATAGGGTAAGGATTATGGCTAGGTTTAAAGGGACATGAACCCACATTTTTTCTTTCATGATTTAGATAAAGCATGTACTTTTAAACAACTTTCCAATGTATATTATATACTTTGCTTCATTTGCTTAATATCCTTTGTTGAAAAGCATCTATAAATAGGCTCAGTAGCTGCTGATTGGTGGCTGAAAATAGATGACTTGTGTGATTGGCTCACACATGTGCATTGCTATTTCTTCAACAAAGGATATCTAACAAATGAAGCAAATTAGATAATAGAAGTAAATTGGAATGTTGTTTAAAATTGTATTCTATATCTGAATCATGAAATATTTATTTTTTGTTTCATGTCCCTTTAATCGTATGATTTCCTGATCTAGAGGAATCTACAGTGGTACTACACTGTGTAGGGGAGAAATTACAGCAGACAGGGATAGGACTAGGTTTAGAATTAAGGTTAGGATTAGAACTAGATTTATTTTTGTTTCATGTCCCTTTAATCGTATGAGTGTCTGAGCTAGAGGAATCTACAGTGGTATTGCACTGTGTAGGGGAGAAATTACAGCAGACAGGGTTAGGACTAGGTTTAGAATTAAGGTTAGGGTTAGAACTAGATTTATTTTTGTTTCATGTCCCTTTAATCATATGAGTGTCTGAGCTAGAGGAATCTACAGTGGTACTGCACTGTGTAGGGGAGAAATTACAGCAGACAGGGTTAGGACTAGGTTTAGAATTAAGGTTAGGATTAGAACTAGATTTATTTTTGTTTCATGTCCCTTTAATCGTATGAGTGTCTGATCTAGAGGAATCTACAGTGGTACTGCACTGTGTAGGGGAGAAATTACAGCAGACAGGGTTAGAACTAGGTTTAGAATTAAGGTTAGGATTAGAACTAGATTTATTTTTGTTTCATGTCCCTTTAATCGTATGAGTGTCTGATCTACAGGAATCTACAGTGGTACTGCACTGTGTAGGGGAGAAATTACAGCAGACAGGGTTAGGACTAGGTTTAGAATTAAGGTTAGGATTAGAACTAGATTTATTTTTGTTTCATGTCCCTTTAATCGTATGAGTGTCTGATCTACAGGAATCTACAGTGGTACTGCACTGTGTAGGGGAGAAATTACAGCAGACAGGGTTAGGACTAGGTTTAGAATTAAGGTTAGGATTAGAACTAGATTTATTTTTGTTTCATGTCCCTTTAATCGTATGAGTGTCTGATCTAGAGGAATCTACAGTGGTACTACACTGTGTAGGGGAGAAATTACAGCAGACAGGGTTAGGACTAGGTTTAGAATTAAGGTTAGGATTAGAACTAGATTTATTTTTGTTTCATGTCCCTTTAATCGTATGAGTGTCTGAGCTAGAGGAATCTACAGTGGTACTATACTGTGTAGGGGAGAAATTACAGCAGACAGGGTTAGGACTAGGTTTAGAATTAAGGTTAGGATTAGCACTAGATTTATTTTGTGATTTAGAACTAGGGTTAGGGTTAGGGGGAGGGATAGGGTAAGGGTTATGATTAGGTTTTTAGACCACTGTTATATTTAGGGATAAAATAGCAGAGAAGCAGCACCCGGGAAAAACAAATAATAAGTCCAATAAACAATCCACAGGCAGCAACAAAGTTATCCACTCATTTAATAGCACAATAGAAGGCACAAAATACAAAGTGCATTAAACAAACCACCAACAAAAATAGGTCAGAAAAGGTCAAACATGTCTTGTAGAATTTTAGTCTAGTCCTGTTCATATGGAATTATTGGAAAGGAATTTCATTCTAAGGTAACAGGAAAGACATATAAAATACGTCAATACACTACATGCAATTCTTGTTCTGCAAGGGGTGCTGTAAGCAGTAGGTAGGTTTAACTACACGTGCCCTTAAGGATCGTTTTTTGGAGCATCTCAGAGCGATAGAGGATCCTGAACCCACTACTCCCATTTCTGTACACTTTAAAAGGGAACATAATGGAGATAGTTCCCTTTTGGCGTTTCAGTGTATCCAAATTATTCCAAGACACCCCAGGGGGTGAGATAGGGAGGAAGTCCTAAGACAGCGAGAAGTCTTTTGGATATTCCATTTGTACACTAGAACACCAAAACGATTGAATTCTGAATGGGATGTCAAACTATTTGTGTAAAATAAGCTATCTGTTAATATTATATATTGTTCTAATGTATTATTTTAATATATAGTATATTAATTATTATTATTCTTTGCTTAAATTTTGTTTATGTTTTAGTTCATTCCTTTTTTCCCTTGTCCCCTTTTTTCCTGAGTTGCTGATTATTCAACAGGTGCTGCATTATTCTTCGCAGCTCTCTTATTGGAATTCATTGTAAGGGGGAGGGTTCTTGAGCAGTATATTTAGGTGTTTGTAGTCTGTGGTCTAAAAGGGTCATTGATAAAGTAATATGTAAACATTCTACAAGACATGTTTGACCTTTTCTGACCTATTTTTGTTGGTGGTTTGTTTAATGCACTTTGTATTTTGTGCCTTCTATTGTGCTATTAAATGAGTGGATAACTTTGTTGCTGCCTGTGGATCGTTTATTGGGCTTATTATTTGTTTTTCCCGGGTGCTGCTTCTCTGCTATTTTGACTTACTTTGTGACAACATCATTCTAAGCCGGAGCAAGGAGGATTGTGGTGCGCATGCGCATTGGCGTGAAGATGGCGACATCTCAGTATGGGATCTGCACCGGAACTGAGGAGACTGTTCTTTTTAGCACTGCTCATCAGTTTTGGATATATTTAGCGATAAGTTAGGTTAGGGTTAGTGATAGGGCTGAGTTAGGGTTAGGTGTAGGGTTAGATTTAGGCTTAGGGCTAGAGTAAATACTGGTCCTGAGAAATTTCCTGGGGTACCAGGGTGCTTAGGGAAGAAGTTGCAGTGGACAATGCTGGTCATGATATCTCTGCCTTAATAAAATGGTTACTGGTCTTGTGCATGAAATGATGGTGTCTGAGCAATGATGTGACAGGGATGCTGCCCCACACAACATGCCAGAGAGAAGCTTTTAGGGTCAGATCACTGCCTGAATATGGTATCACATGCAGATATGATCACTATAGTGGCACTATACTGACATGTGATCCCATGAGCTGCCATATTGGAAGCAGCACATTCTAGACACCCTGACAAGAGAGGAGCCATATTGAAGCGGCACTTTCTACACACCCTGAAAAAAAAGGGGAGCCATATTGGAAGCAGCACATTATAGACACCCTGACAAGAGAGGAGCCATATTGAAGCGGCACTTTATAGACACCCTGACAAGAGAGGAGCCATATTGAAGCGGCACTTTCTAGACACCCTGACAAGAGAGGAGCCATATTGAAGCGGCACTTTATAGACACCCTGACAAGAGAGGAGCCATATTGGAAGCGGCACTTTCTAGACACCCTGACAAGAGAGGAGCCATATTGAAGCGGCACTTTATAGACACCCTGACAAGAGAGGAGCCATATTGAAGCGGCACTTTATAGACACCCTGACAAGAGAGGAGCCATATTGAAGCGGCACTTTATAGACACCCTGACAAGAGAGGAGCCATATTGAAGCGGCACTTTATAGACACCCTGACAAGAGAGGAGCCATATTGGAAGCAGCAATTTATAGACACCCTGACAAGAGAGGAGCCATATTGAAGCGGCACTTTATAGACACCCTGACAAGAGAGGAGCCATATTGAAGCGGCACTTTATAGACACCCTGACAAGAGAGGAGCCATATTGAAGCGGCACTTTATAGACACCCTGACAAGAGAGGAGACATATTGGAAGCGGCACTTTCTAGACACCCTGACAAGAGAGGAGCCATATTGGAAGTGGCACTTTCTAGACACCCTGACAAGAGAGGAGCCATATTGGAAGCGGCACTTTTTAGACACCCTGACAAGAGAGGAGCCATATTGGAAGCGGCACTTTTTAGACACCCTGACAAGAGAGGAGCCATATTGGAAGTGGCACTTTCTAGACACCCTGACAAGAGAGGAGCCATATTGGAAGTAGCACTTTCTAGACACCCTGACAAGAGAGGAGCCATATTGGAAGCGGCACTTTATAGACACCCTGACAAGAGAGGAGCCATATTGAAGCGGCACTTTATAGACACCCTGACAAGAGAGGAGCCATATTGGAAGCAGCACTTTATAGACACCCTGACAAGAGAGGAGCCATATTGGAAGCGGCACTTTATAGACACCCTGACAAGAGAGGAGCCATATTGGAAGTGGCACTTTATAGACACCCTGACAAGAGAGGAGCCATATTGGAAGCAGCACTTTATAGACACCCTGACAAGAGAGGAGCCATATTGAAGCGGCACTTTATAGACACCCTGACAAGAGAGGAGCCATATTGGAAGCGGCACTTTATAGACACCCTGACAAGAGAGGAGCCATATTGGAAGCGGCACTTTATAGACACCCTGACAAGAGAGGAGCCATATTGAAGCGGCACTTTATAGACACCCTGACAAGAGAGGAGCCATATTGAAGCGGCACTTTATAGACACCCTGACAAGAGAGGAGCCATATTGAAGCGGCACTTTATAGACACCCTGACAAGAGAGGAGCCATATTGAAGCTGCATTTTCTAGACACCCTGACAAGAGAGGAGCCATATTGAAGTTGCATTTTCTAGACACCCTGACAAGAGAGGAGCCATATTGAAGCTGCATTTTCTAGACACCCTGACAAGAGAGGAGCCATATTGAAGCGGCACTTTATAGACACCCTGACAAGAGAGGAGCCATATTGAAGCGGCACTTTATAGACACCCCTGACAAGAGAGGAGCCATATTGGAAGCGGCACTTTATAGACACCTTGACAAGAGAGGAGCCATATTGAAGCAGCACTTTATAGACACCCTGACAAGAGAGGAGCCATATTGGAAGCGGCACTTTATAGACACCTTGACAAGAGAGGAGCCATATTGAAGCGGCACTTTATAGACACCCTGACAAGAGAGGAGCCATATTGGAAGCGGCACTTTATAGACACCTTGACAAGAGAGGAGCCATATTGAAGCGGCACTTTATAGACACCCTGACAAGAGAGGAGCCATATTGAAGCGGCACTTTATAGACACCCTGACAAGAGAGGAGCCATATTGAAGCAGCACTTTATAGACACCCTGACAAGAGAGGAGCCATATTGGAAGCGGCACTTTATAGACACCCTGACAAGAGAGGAGACATATTGGAAGCGGCACTTTATAGACACCCTGACAAGAGAGGAGCCATATTGGAAGCAGCACTTTATAGACACCCTGACAAGAGAGGAGCCATATTGGAAGCGGCACTTTATAGACACCCTGACAAGAGAGGAGCCATATTGAAGCGGCACTTTATAGACACCCTGACAAGAGAGGAGCCATATTGAAGCGACACTTTATAGACACCCTGACAAGAGAGGAGCCATATTGGAAGTGGCACTTTCTAGACACCCTGACAAGAGAGGAGCCATATTGGAAGCGGCACTTTATAGACACCCTGACAAGAGAGGAGCCATATTGGAAGTGGCACTTTCTAGACACCCTGACAAGAGAGGAGCCATATTGAAGCGGCACTTTATAGACACCCTGACAAGAGAGGAGCCATATTGGAAGCGGCACTTTATAGACCCCCTGACAAGAGAGGAGCCATATTGGAAGCGGCACTTTATAGACACCCTGACAAGAGAGGAGCCATATTGGAAGCGGCACTTTATAGACACCCTGACAAGAGAGGAGCCATATTGAAGCGGCACTTTATAGACACCCTGACAAGAGAGGAGCCATATTGAAGCGGCACTTTATAGACACCCTGACAAGAGAGGAGCCATATTGGAAGTGGCACTTTCTAGACACCCTGACAAGAGAGGAGCCATATTGGAAGCGGCACTTTATAGACACCCTGACAAGAGAGGAGCCATATTGGAAGTGGCACTTTCTAGACACCCTGACAAGAGAGGAGCCATATTGGAAGCGGCACTTTTTAGACACCCTGACAAGAGAGGAGCCATATTGGAAGCAGCACTTTATAGACACCCTGACAAGAGAGGAGCCATATTGAAGCGGCACTTTATAGACACCTTGACAAGAGAGGAGCCATATTGAAGCGGCACTTTATAGACACCCTGACAAGAGAGGAGCCATATTGGAAGCGGCACTTTATAGACACCTTGACAAGAGAGGAGCCATATTGAAGCGGCACTTTATAGACACCCTGACAAGAGAGGAGCCATATTGAAGCGGCACTTTATAGACACCCTGACAAGAGAGGAGCCATATTGAAGCGGCACTTTATAGACACCCTGACAAGAGAGGAGCCATATTGGAAGCGGCACTTTATAGACACCCTGACAAGAGAGGAGACATATTGGAAGCGGCACTTTATAGACACCCTGACAAGAGAGGAGCCATATTGGAAGCAGCACTTTATAGACACCCTGACAAGAGAGGAGCCATATTGGAAGCGGCACTTTATAGACACCCTGACAAGAGAGGAGCCATATTGAAGCGGCACTTTATAGACACCCTGACAAGAGAGGAGCCATATTGAAGCGACACTTTATAGACACCCTGACAAGAGAGGAGCCATATTGGAAGTGGCACTTTCTAGACACCCTGACAAGAGAGGAGCCATATTGGAAGCGGCACTTTATAGACACCCTGACAAGAGAGGAGCCATATTGGAAGTGGCACTTTCTAGACACCCTGACAAGAGAGGAGCCATATTGAAGCGGCACTTTATAGACACCCTGACAAGAGAGGAGCCATATTGAAGCGGCACTTTATAGACACCCTGACAAGAGAGGAGCCATATTGGAAGCGGCACTTTATAGACACCCTGACAAGAGAGGAGCCATATTGGAAGCGGCACTTTATAGACACCCTGACAAAGAGGAGCCATATTGAAGCGGCACTTTATAGACACCCTGACAAGAGAGGAGCCATATTGAAGCGGCACTTTATAGACACCCTGACAAGAGAGGAGCCATATTGGAAGTGGCACTTTCTAGACACCCTGACAAGAGAGGAGCCATATTGGAAGCGGCACTTTATAGACACCCTGACAAGAGAGGAGCCATATTGGAAGTGGCACTTTCTAGACACCCTGACAAGAGAGGAGCCATATTGGAAGCGGCCCTTTTTAGACACCCTGACAAGAGAGGAGCCATATTGGAAGCAGCACTTTATAGACACCCTGACAAGAGAGGAGCCATATAGAAGCGGCACTTTATAGACACCCTGACAAGAGAGGAGCCATATTGAAGCGGCACTTTATAGACACCCTGACAAGAGAGGAGCCATATTGGAAGTGGCACTTTATAGACACCCTGACAAGAGAGGAGCCATATTGAAGCGGCACTTTATAGACACCCTGACAAGAGAGGAGCCATATTGGAAGTGGCACTTTATAGACACCCTGACAAGAGAGGAGCCATATTGGAAGTGGCACTTATAGACACCCTGACAAGAGAGGAGCCATATTGAAGCGGCACTTTATAGACACCCTGACAAGAGAGGAGCCATATTGGAAGCAGCACTTTATAGACACCTTGACAAGAGAGGAGCCATATTGAAGTGGCACTTTATAGACACCCTGACAAGAGAGGAGCCATATTGGAAGCGGCACTTTATAGACACCTTGACAAGAGAGGAGCCATATTGAAGCGGCACTTTATAGACACCCTGACAAGAGAGGAGTCATATTGGAAGCGGCACTTTATAGACACCTTGACAAGAGAGGAGCCATATTGAAGCGGCACTTTATAGACACCCTGACAAGAGAGGAGCCATATTGGAAGCGGCACTTTATAGACACCTTGAAAAGAGAGGAGCCATATTGAAGCGGCACTTTATAGACACCCTGACAAGAGAGGAGCCATATTGAAGCGGCACTTTATAGACACCCTGACAAGAGAGGAGCCATATTGGAAGCGGCACTTTATAGACACCCTGACAAGAGAGGAGCCATATTGGAAGCGGCACTTTATAGACACCCTGACAAGAGAGGAGCCATATTGAAGCGGCACTTTATAGACACCCTGACAAGAGAGGAGCCATATTGAAGCGGCACTTTATAGACACCCTGACAAGAGAGGAGCCATATTGAAGCGGCTCTTTATAGACACCCTGACAAGAGAGGAGCCATATTGAAGCTGCATTTTCTAGACACCCTGACAAGAGAGGAGCCATATTGAAGCTGCATTTTCTAGACACCCTGACAAGAGAGGAGCCATATTGAAGCTGCATTTTCTAGACACCCTGACAAGAGAGGAGCCATATTGAAGCGGCACTTTATAGACACCCTGACAAGAGAGGAGCCATATTGAAGCGGCACTTTATAGACACCCTGACAAGAGAGGAGTCATATTGGAAGCGGCACTTTATAGACACCTTGACAAGAGAGGAGCCATATTGAAGCGGCACTTTATAGACACCCTGACAAGAGAGGAGCCATATTGGAAGCGGCACTTTATAGACACCTTGACAAGAGAGGAGCCATATTGAAGCGGCACTTTATAGACACCCTGACAAGAGAGGAGCCATATTGAAGCGGCACTTTATAGACACCCTGACAAGAGAGGAGCCATATTGGAAGCGGCACTTTATAGACACCCTGACAAGAGAGGAGCCATATTGGAAGCGGCACTTTATAGACACCCTGACAAGAGAGGAGCCATATTGAAGCGGCACTTTATAGACACCCTGACAAGAGAGGAGCCATATTGAAGCGGCACTTTATAGACACCCTGACAAGAGAGGAGCCATATTGGAAGTGGCACTTTCTAGACACCCTGACAAGAGAGGAGCCATATTGGAAGCGGCACTTTATAGACACCCTGACAAGAGAGGAGCCATATTGGAAGTGGCACTTTCTAGACACCCTGACAAGAGAGGAGCCATATTGAAGCGGCACTTTATAGACACCCTGACAAGAGAGGAGCCATATTGAAGCGGCACTTTATAGACACCCTGACAAGAGAGGAGCCATATTGGAAGTGGCACTTTCTAGACACCCTGACAAGAGAGGAGCCATATTGGAAGCGGCACTTTATAGACACCCTGACAAGAGAGGAGCCATATTGGAAGTGGCACTTTCTAGACACCCTGACAAGAGAGGAGCCATATTGGAAGCGGCACTTTTTAGACACCCTGACAAGAGAGGAGCCATATTGGAAGCAGCACTTTATAGACACCCTGACAAGAGAGGAGCCATATAGAAGCGGCACTTTATAGACACCCTGACAAGAGAGGAGCCATATTGAAGCGGCACTTTATAGACACCCTGACAAGAGAGGAGCCATATTGGAAGTGGCACTTTATAGACACCCTGACAAGAGAGGAGCCATATTGAAGCGGCACTTTATAGACACCCTGACAAGAGAGGAGCCATATCGGAAGTGGCACTTTATAGACACCCTGACAAGAGAGGAGCCATATTGGAAGTGGCACTTTATAGACACCCTGACAAGAGAGGAGCCATATTGGAAGTGGCACTTTCTAGACACCCTGACAAGAGAGGAGCCATATTGGAAGTGGCACTTTCTAGACACCCTGACACCAGCAGAGGACATCAGCTTGTACTGACCTGTGGGAGTCACATAGGAGCAGCTGAAGCAGAAGTCAGAGGTGATGTTCTTCCAGCTGTGGCCCCCAGCCTGGGAGCAGCATTTTTCCATACTAATAAGAGAGACGTTGTGTGGGCTGAGGAAGTCCTGGCAATTCCAGCTGGAGAAGCATCTCCCCAAAAAACCATTGCCTGTGGGTGACAAAAAGAAACATGAAACAACAAAACCCAAAAGATTCTTGCAAACAGTAAGAGATCAGACAGTGTGCGGCAGACAACGGGCAGTGTGACTGTGAGGAAGGGACCCTACCAGTTCTTCTACATGATAGGTCAGTGTGCGGCAGACAACGGGCAGTGTGACTGTGAGGAAGGGACTCTACATGATAGGTCAGTGTGCGGCAGACAACGGGCAGTGTGACTGTGAGGAAGGGACTCTACATGATAGGTCAGTGTGCGGCAGACAACGGGCAGTGTGACTGTGAGGAAGGGACTGTACATGATAGGTCAGTGTGCGGCAGACAACGGGCAGTGTGACTGTGAGGAAGGGACTCTACATGATAGGTCAGTGTGCGGCAGACAACGGGCAGTGTGACTGTGAGGAAGGGACTCTACCAGTTCTGCTACATGATAGGTCAGTGTGCGGCAGACAACGGGCAGTGTGACTGTGAGGAAGGGACTCTACCAGTTCTGCTACATGATAGGTCAGTGTGCGGCAGACAACGGGCAGTGTGACTGTGAGGAAGGGACTCTACATGATAGGTCAGTGTGCGGCAGACAACGGGCAGTGTGACTGTGAGGAAGGGACTCTACCAGTTCTGCTACATGATAGGTCAGTGTGCGGCAGACAACGGGCAGTGTGACTGTGAGGAAGGGACCCTACCAGTTCTGCTACATGATAGGTCAGTGTGCGGCAGACAACGGGCAGTGTGACTGTGAGGAAGGGACTATACATGATAGGTCAGTGTGCATGTTCTTATAATAACGGGACATGAAAGTCAGTTAAAGGGACAGAATGATCAAAATTGAATATAATTTTGAATAGAAGTATTTTTGCAATATACTAGTGCACAAATACACCGCTGTTTCAGTGGCATACACAGATATGCTGTAAGCGCCCTGTGCACCAGCAGTCTGGCTCTAGAGATGAGTTACACACTTATCGTCTGTTAGATTCAAAAGTTTGTTCAAATGCCTTAAACTAAACTCTTAACCACAAACATTAATGGGATATGGTGGGAATAATAGGAATAGAACTCAGGGAGACTATTTTATTTTCTTACCCTTCATTCTGTAAAAGATATTTCCCTTTGCCTGGCACCTACAGGGCACTGACACCTTTTTCCTAGTCTGCAATATTTATAAATCTCTAGTTATCCGGCATTCAGTGATAAAGCTCTGACTACTGACTCTGGCACTTGGGGTCCAGATGACTATTTCCTGCGCTTACCGTCCATGGTTAAATCAAGCACTACATGAGGCAACTTACCCTCTGTGCAGTGATCTCCACTCCAGCCCTCACAGCACGCTCGCACAGTACGATTCCACACAGTCGGCCTGGTATCCTGCGGCCTAATGACACAATATCACTTTCATCATTTCAGGACAAAGATACAGATATTGTGCAACAAATGTCATTAGAGTGACTGAGCTAGAATGTGAATAAACTGCTCCTCAGGGGAGGGGCTTTCTCCTTCTTTGTAGGATGTATCAAAAGAATGTATAGCAGAGTAAAGTAAACTGAGTATGCATGAGTCAGCATTTGCACCTCTCTAAGAAAAAAAGCACAATATGTGGAGTAAATTACAACAAAATAAAAAAGTAAAGTGCATTGTGTGTTAAATATTTTGATGGGGTTGATTCTGAGTTTAGATTCACTTTAAGTCTAAGGGCCAAGTGTGAGAGGTGCTTTTGGTCTAATATGACCTGGCAGAGGTGTCCTACGAATGGGAGCAAAGACCAGAAAATAACAGAGAGAGTAGTCTGCTATGTGACGTGTGAATGTGCAGACTACATTACATTAGTCAGTATTTGCTGAGGCTTTTGTACAAGTTCTTTATATTTTCTTCACACACCTCAATATCAGCTGCCCCCCCCCCAAATCCTGCTCTTAGGAACAGGACTAGTTGTGCTGAGCCATAAAACTCCCCTGAACAAGGTGGGTAGAAACTCACATGTATATAGCATATAAGTGAAGACAAACAGTACATAAATGAGAGCCGTCTATCAGTAGACTCACCTAAATATGTAGCACATTGCTCCTGCTCCATTCACAGAGTAAAACCTCGCTATCCCAGCATCCCCTCCGTACTGTTGCCTCATGCGCTCCTGGTCCAGCTGCCAGCCCTGGAGGTTGTACTGATAGACATCTGAGCATGGCACCTCCTGCTCCCTCCGCGGGGTCACTACCTCCTCTTCTGTCACCTGCACTGTGTGGTCACACCAGTGGCTGCTGACACAAGGTTACCAGGGATTCATAACATTGTGTCAAGCTTTCTTCAGACAACATTATTACTACTAACAGCAAATGTTATGGTTGGATGGGTGTAGCAGGACATTTAAAAAGGGTGAAGCACGTTCCAGCACATTTTTTAATTATCATACATATGTGCTTTTAAACCTTTCATCCAAATAAAGTACAGTAAAGAAGATCATGGTAATAGCACAATAAACCCTTCTTTACAAGGACAAGATGGCTGATCACGTGCTTTATCACAACAAACCCTTATTTACAAGGACAAGATGGCTGATCATGTGCTATATCACAACAAACCCTTCTTTCCATGGACAAGATGGCTGATCACGTGCTATATCACATTAAACCCTTATTTACAAGGACAAGATGGCTGATCATGTGCTATATCACAACAAACCCTTCTTTACAAGGACAGGATGGCTGATCACGTGCTATATCACAACAAACCCTTCTTTACAAGGACAAGATGGCTGATCACGTGCTATATCACATTAAACCCTTCTTTACAAAGACAAGATGGCTATCACATGCTATATCACAACAAACCCTTCTTTACAAGGACAAGATGGCTGATCAGTGCTATACAAAAAAAAAAACCTTCTTTACAAGAATAGAGATGGTTGATCACGAGCTATATCACATTAAACCATACTAAATCATGTCATTTCCTATTTACCCAAATGTAAATCTAATAAAATATTGTTTTATTAACATGCACAGAATGACATGAGGGCTCATTTTAACCCTTTCTGATCATCATATGAATAATAGGAGTCACATCTGGATGCTCTACCCTCATCAATGGCCAATTTGTTCTGCTGAGGAGGTATCTGAGCTGATAGCGGGAAAATCCCCCGTACGATCCATGAACAGCATCAGCATTGGTGATCACAATCCTCCCTACCAACTATATTTCAGCAACAAAACTGACACATTCAATTCAACACAGAAAAGGTGTTGCTAAATTGCAGAAGTGTTTGCCATGTTTCCAGAATAATTCTAGTATGTTTCACTTGTGCATTACACTCTGAATTGTTCACAGACAAGATTTATATGTAAATATCAATATATGGTCTAGAATAGATTCACTAAACCTATATTCAGCACTTTTTATAGTCCCTCCATAGTGAGCAGAACAGACTTTAAACATGTATACGTATTTAATAGACAGAAACGTGATAGTTCGTACAGCTAGCGAGATCTGCAGGAAATATGGAAATGACATTTAGCAAATCAAACGCCTAAATGTTTCTTTTAATTTCATACTCACATGTTCATGATTCTACGTTACAGTAATTCTTTTCATGTTCTATCAGAAATCATATTTTTGTGATCGGGATTTAACTGCTATACTTGTTTTTTGGCAATTGAGATCTTTTGCACCATTTTTTACATTAAACAAAATGAACAGAAATTGTGTTTTGAAACAATGTGATTTACAGTATCTAGAACCTTGCCCAGCCATTTTCTTACAATAAAAGACATTGGCAAACAATAAGATTTACAGTATCTAGAACCTTGCCCAGCCATTTTATTACAATAAAAGACATTGGCAAACAATAAGATTTACAGTATCTAGAACCTTGCCCAGCCATTTTATTACAATAAAAGACATTGGCAAACAATAAGATTTACAGTATCTAGAACCTTGCCCAGCCATTTTATTACAATAAAAGATATTGGCAAACAATAAGATTTACAGTATCTAGAACCTTGCCCAGCCATTTTATTACAATAAAAGATATTGGCAAAGACAAACCTTGTTCTGTACAGTGAGCTTTGGAAAGTCTGATGAAATTTGAAACCTTGTTACTTAGTGGTTTCACTACAGTATGAGAGCTGTAAAAGGACATGAAATCCAAAATGTTTTATCTTATGATTCAGATAAAGCATATCATTTAAACAACCTTCCAATTATGATCTCATTTGCTCACTCTTTGGCTATCCTTTGTTGAATGAGCAGTAATACACTACTGAGAGATATCTTAAAGCCAATGACAAGAGACATATATATGCAGGCACCAATCAGCAGCATATGTGCATACCTAGGTGTACTTTTCAACAAAAGATACTAAAAGAACAAAATAAATGAGAGAATAGAAAAAAATTGGAAAGCTGTTTAAAATGGTTTGCTGCTGATTTGTATATATTTGCCTATTGTCATTGGCTCACCCATTTTTTCAGCTAGCTCCCAGTAGTGCATTGCTGCTCCTTCAACAAATTATACCAAGAGAATAAAAATAATTTGATAATAGAGGTAAACTGGAAAGTTGTTTAAAAAAATGTTTGTTCTACCTAAATCATGAAAGAAAATAATTGGGTTTAATGTATCTTTAATATTGTGGCAGTTGTCAGTCTCAGCTGCGTTTGACTTTGATTGTGATCACTTTGTTAACAAAACATTTCCCTTTTCCCAATATCAGAAAAAAAGTCTGAATGATTAGCATCCCAATATATAAATATAGAATATAAAAAGTAGTTTTCAGGTAAAAAGAGAAGGAATAAAGGTTGTTGCACAAATAATCAATTGGTTTAAACCTCAACCTGAGTTTTTTACAATTATTAACATTTTTACATCTGAATCATATTTTATTATTATTATTATTATTATTATTATTATTATTATCTTCCGCAGCGTTATAAACATAGGAGGTATACAAGGTAACATTTATAGGGATCAAATGGGTAGAGGGCCCTGCCAAGAGTCGCACTGTTGTAGTCAGCTCTTAAGAAGGTGATCTACAAACAGCTGGACTTTTAGGCTTACATGCTAAGGGGGTTCAGGGGATAGCAATGGAGGAGAGGAACTGGTAAAAAGTAAGGTTAGCGTAGGTTGTATGCATCCCTGAACAGTACAGTCTTTAGGGAGCTTTCAAAACTAGGGGAGAGTCTTGTGGAGTGAGGCAGAGAGTTCCACAAGATGGGAGTTAGTCTGGAGAAGTCCTGTAAACAAGAGTGTGATGAGGTAACAAGAGAGGAGGAGAGTAGGAGGTCATGAGCAGAACGAAGGGGACAGGAAAGAGAGTATCTGGATACAAGGGGGTCGATTTATGATGGCCTGAATGGGGCCAAATCTCCCTGTTTCCGCACGAGCCTTCAGGCTTGCCAGAGCCAGGAGTTAAGAAGCCACAGTCTTAAGACCGCTGCTCCTTAACTCATACGCCGCCTTTGAGGCAGCATACACCAATCTGCCCGATCGGTTACGATCAGGCTGATTTACACCCCCTGCTAGCGGCCAAATCTGCAAGGGGCGGCATTGCACAAGCAGTTCACTAGAACTGCTTGGTCAATGCTAAATGCCAACCTGTCCGCATTCAGCGATGTATGGCGGACATGATATGCTGCAGTGTGTCATGTCCAACAGGCATTGTTAAATCTGACCCAAGGTCTGAGATATAGGGGGGAGCAGTGCAGTGGAGGGCTTTCTATGTCAGATGAAGAGCGAAGTGTAAGGAAGATGAGCCTGGCAGAGGTATTCATTATGGATTGTAAAGGAGCTAGGCAGCTGCTAGGAAGACCAGAGAAGATGGTGTTGCAGTAGTCGAGGTGGGAAAGGATGAGAGACTGGATTAAAATCTTAGTTGTGTCTTGTGTAAGGAAATGTCTAATTTTAGAGATGTTTTAAGGTGCATGCAGCATGCTTTAGCCAAGGACTGAATGTGAGGAGCAAAAGAAAGGTCTGAATCAAGTGTGACCCCAAGACATCAGGCATGTGGGGTAGGGGTAATGATGGAGTTATCAACAGTTATAGAGAAATGGGGGGTGGAGATTTTGGAAGAAGGGGGGAAAATAAGGAGCTCAGTTTTGGAGAGATTTAGCTTGAGGTAGTGAGTGGACATCCAAGATGAGATATGAGAAAGACAGTTAGTGACACGGGTTAGCAAGGAAGGAGATGTGTCTGGTGCAGAGAGGTAGATTTGGGTGTCGTCGGCATACAAATGATATTGTAACCCGTGGGACTTTATTAAAGAACCTAATGATGATGTGTAGATTGAGAAGAGTAGGGGGCCGAGGACAGAGCCTTGAGGTACCCCAACAGAAAGTGGTAACAGGGCAGAGGATGCCCCAAAGAAGGCTACACTAAGGCTACGGTTAGACAGATAGGAAGAGAAACACAAGAGAGCTGTGTTGCAGATGCCGAAGGATTGGAGGGTTTGGAGCAAAAGAGGGTGGTCAACAGTGTCAAAGGCTGCTGACAGATCAAGGAGGATAAGCAGAGAGAAGTGGCTTTTGGATTTTGCTGTAAGTAGGTTGTTGGTAACCTTAACAATTGCTGTCTTTGTGGAGTGAAGGGGGCGAAATCCAGATTGCAGTGGGTCAAGGAGGCAGTTTAATGTAAGGAAATGGGATAGACGTGCATATACAAGCTTTTCAAGAAGTTATGAAGTTACAATTCTGATAGAATTTAAGAACATCACAAATAGGCTCAAACCCATCACTTAGAGCATCAGATGAATCATCTAATTGTCATCCTATGTAAAGTGACAGATTCATACTTTTTAAATAAATTTGGCCTATTTTGGGCTATTTGACATGAGGCGCTGCACGTATGTTCCTTTCTCAGGAATTCTGCTTGTTCACAGCTTCATAAATAAACCCTAAGGGAGATGCAAATATCAAAGCTAATCTGAAGAGAAACTGCTTTCTCCAGATCTCACACAGACACATAATATATAAGTAATATGTAAGGTTGTTTTTTTATTTAGATAACTACTGAGAATATTGGGCTCTTGCCTCAGATCTGTGTTACATCATTCATCTGCTTTATGATGTAAACAAACATACACGATCACTGTTTGGTTGGTCCATTATAAGAAAATTCATCTAGATTTGACCAACACACGACAATGCATGTGACAAGTACATTAACATTTACAGTACGTTTTAGCTCAGAGGTATTTATTTTACACTATCTCTCCCACTGGGAGACACCCTTAGCTATATATAATAAGTGTGTACTTACCCACTGGAGAATGCCAGCTGAAACCACAGGGGCAGTAGCAGCACTGCCCTCATGGTAATGATGTCTCTTGATTCACTATTTCCTCCTGCAGGTGACACAAATAGACAAATTCAGTAGCAGCTCGCTGAGAAATCTACAGTTTATTTACTAAACAGGGATATGTGTTCTCTATGGCTATAATCACTCATCAGCAAAAACGTAAAGGGACAGTCTACACCATCATTTTTATTGTTTAAAAAGATAGATAATCCCTTTATTACCCATTCCCCAGTTTTGCATAACCAACACTGTTATAATAACACACTTTTCACCTCTGTAATTACCTTGTATCTAAGCCTCTGAAAACTGTCCCCTTATCCTAGTGCTTTGACAGACTTGTATTTTAGCCAATCAGTGCTGACTCATATGTAACTTCACGGGCATGAGAACAATCTTATCTATATGACACACATGAACTAATGCCCTATAGTTAAGAAAAACTACCAAAATGCATTCAGATAAGAGTTGGCCTTCAAGGGCTTAGAAATTAGCATATGAGCCTACCTAGGTTCAGCTTTCATCAAAGAATACCAAAAGAACAAAGCAAAATGAATAATAAAAGTAAATTGGAAAGTTGTTTAAAATGACTACACTATCTACATCAGGAAAGTTTATTTTTGACTATACTGTCCCTTTAAGCATGTAGTTGAAATTATCAATGACATCACTAAGCAAACATATGACATCATAAATGATAACAGCAACACCAGAGGGACAAAAGAACAAATAAACAAAAGGAAGTCAAGAACCCAATCACCCACTTCACTCTGCATCCTATAACTGTCACTATTATTATATGTAACTAATTCACTAAAGCTCTCTCAGCCTCTCTAGTCTCACCTGTACTTATGTTATTATATGTAACTAATTCACTAAAGCTCTCAGCCTCTCTAGTCTCACCTGTACTTATGTTATTATATGTAACTAATTCACTAAAGCTCTCAGCCTCTCTAGTCTCACCTGTACTTATGTTATTATATGTAACTAATTCACTAAAGCTCTCTCAGCCTCTCTAGTCTCACCTGTACTTATGTTATTATATGTAACTAATTCACTAAAGCTCTCAGCCTCTCTAGTCTCACCTGTACTTATGTTATTATATGTAACTAATTCACTAAAGCTCTCTCAGCCTCTCTAGTCTCACCTGTACTTATGTTATTATATGTAACTAATTCACTAAAGCTCTCAGCCTCTCTAGTCTCACCTGTACTTATGTTATTATATGTAACTAATTCACTAAAGCTC
The DNA here is from genome assembly GCF_027579735.1 of Bombina bombina. Taxonomy (NCBI): domain Eukaryota; kingdom Metazoa; phylum Chordata; class Amphibia; order Anura; family Bombinatoridae; genus Bombina; species Bombina bombina. The sequence goes on along the minus strand of NW_026511357.1, from coordinate 8,789 downwards.
TCTCAGCCTCTCTAGTCTCACCTGTACTTATGTTATTATATGTAACTAATTCACTAAAGCTCTCAGCCTCTCTAGTCTCACCTGTACTTATGTTATTATATGTAACTAATTCACTAAAGCTCTCAGCCTCTCTAGTCTCACCTGTACTTATGTTATTATATGTAACTAATTCACTAAAGCTCTCAGCCTCTCTAGTCTCACTTGTACTTATGTTATTATATGTAACTAATTCACTAAAGCTCTCAGCCTCTCTAGTCTCACCTGTACTTATGTTATTATATGTAACTAATTCACTAAAGCTCTCAGCCTCTCTAGTCTCACCTGTACTTATGTTATTATATGTAACTAATTCACTAAAGCTCTCTCAGCCTCTCTAGTCTCACCTGTACTTATGTTATTATATGTAACTAATTCACTAAAGCTCTCAGCCTCTCTAGTCTCACCTGTACTTATGTTATTATATGTAACTAATTCACTAAAGCTCTCAGCCTCTCTAGTCTCACCTGTACTTATGTTATTATATGTAACTAATTCACTAAAGCTCTCTCAGCCTCTCTAGTCTCACCTGTACTTATGTTATTATATGTAACTAATTCACTAAAGCTCTCAGCCTCTCTAGTCTCACCTGTACTTATGTTATTATATGTAACTAATTCACTAAAGCTCTCAGCCTCTCTAGTCTCACCTGTACTTATGTTATTATATGTAACTAATTCACTAAAGCTCTCTCAGCCTCTCTAGTCTCACCTGTACTTATGTTATTATATGTAACTAATTCACTAAAGCTCTCAGCCTCTCTAGTCTCACCTGTACTTATGTTATTATATGTAACTAATTCACTAAAGCTCTCAGCCTCTCTAGTCTCACCTGTACTTATGTTATTATATGTAACTAATTCACTAAAGCTCTCTCAGCCTCTCTAGTCTCACCTGTACTTATGTTATTATATGTAACTAATTCACTAAAGCTCTCAGCCTCTCTAGTCTCACCTGTACTTATGTTATTATATGTAACTAATTCACTAAAGCTCTCTCAGCCTCTCTAGTCTCACCTGTACTTATGTTATTATATGTAACTAATTCACTAAAGCTCTCTCAGCCTCTCTAGTCTCACCTGTACTTATGTTATTATATGTAACTAATTCACTAAAGCTCTCTCAGCCTCTCTAGTCTCACCTGTACTTATGTTATTATATGTAACTAATTCACTAAAGCTCTCTCAGCCTCTCTAGTCTCACCTGTACTTATGTTATTATATGTAACTAATTCACTAAAGCTCTCAGCCTCTCTAGTCTCACCTGTACTTATGTTATTATATGTAACTAATTCACTAAAGCTCTCTCAGCCTCTCTAGTCTCACCTGTACTTATGTTATTATATGTAACTAATTCACTAAAGCTCTCAGCCTCTCTAGTCTCACCTGTACTTATGTTATTATATGTAACTAATTCACTAAAGCTCTCAGCCTCTCTAGTCTCACCTGTACTTATGTTATTATATGTAACTAATTCACTAAAGCTCTCAGCCTCTCTAGTCTCACCTGTACTTATGTTATTATATGTAACTAATTCACTAAAGCTCTCTCAGCCTCTCTAGTCTCACCTGTACTTATGTTATTATATGTAACTAATTCACTAAAGCTCTCTCAGTCTCTCTAGTCTCACCTGTACTTATGTTATTATATGTAACTAATTCACTAAAGCTCTCAGCCTCTCTAGTCTCACCTGTACTTATGTTATTATATGTAACTAATTCACTAAAGCTCTCAGCCTCTCTAGTCTCACCTGTACTTATGTTATTATATGTAACTAATTCACTAAAGCTCTCTCAGCCTCTCTAGTCTCACCTGTACTTATGTTATTATATGTAACTAATTCACTAAAGCTCTCTCAGCCTCTCTAGTCTCACCTGTACTTATGTTATTATATGTAACTAATTCACTAAAGCTCTCTCAGCCTCTCTAGTCTCACCTGTACTTATGTTATTATATGTAACTAATTCACTAAAGCTCTCTCAGCCTCTCTAGTCTCACCTGTACTTATGTTATTATATGTAACTAATTCACTAAAGCTCTCAGCCTCTCTAGTCTCACCTGTACTTATGTTATTATATGTAACTAATTCACTAAAGCTCTCAGCCTCTCTAGTCTCACCTGTACTTATGTTATTATATGTAACTAATTCACTAAAGCTCTCAGCCTCTCTAGTCTCACCTGTACTTATGTTATTATATGTAACTAATTCACTAAAGCTCTCAGCCTCTCTAGTCTCACCTGTACTTATGTTATTATATGTAACTAATTCACTAAAGCTCTCTCAGCCTCTCTAGTCTCACCTGTACTTATGTTATTATATGTAACTAATTCACTAAAGCTCTCTCAGCCTCTCTAGTCTCACCTGTACTTATGTTATTATATGTAACTAATTCACTAAAGCTCTCTCAGCCTCTCTAGTCTCACCTGTACTTATGTTATTATATGTAACTAATTCACTAAAGCTCTCAGCCTCTCTAGTCTCACCTGTACTTATGTTATTATATGTAACTAATTCACTAAAGCTCTCAGCCTCTCTAGTCTCACCTGTACTTATGTTATTATATGTAACTAATTCACTAAAGCTCTCAGCCTCTCTAGTCTCACCTGTACTTATGTTATTATATGTAACTAATTCACTAAAGCTCTCAGCCTCTCTAGTCTCACCTGTACTTATGTTATTATATGTAACTAATTCACTAAAGCTCTCAGCCTCTCTAGTCTCACCTGTACTTATGTTATTATATGTAACTAATTCACTAAAGCTCTCAGCCTCTCTAGTCTCACCTGTACTTATGTTATTATATGTAACTAATTCACTAAAGCTCTCAGCCTCTCTAGTCTCACCTGTACTTATGTTATTATATGTAACTAATTCACAAAAGCTCTCTCAGCCTCTCTAGTCTCACCTGTACTTATGTTATTATATGTAACTAATTCACTAAAGCTCTCTCAGTCTCTCTAGTCTCACCTGTACTTATGTTATTATATGTAACTAATTCACTAAAGCTCTCAGCCTCTCTAGTCTCACCTGTACTTATGTTATTATATGTAACTAATTCACTAAAGCTCTCTCAGCCTCTCTAGTCTCACCTGTACTTATGTTATTATATGTAACTAATTCACTAAAGCTCTCAGCCTCTCTAGTCTCACCTGTACTTATGTTATTATATGTAACTAATTCACTAAAGCTCTCAGCCTCTCTAGTCTCACCTGTACTTATGTTATTATATGTAACTAATTCACTAAAGCTCTCAGCCTCTCTAGTCTCACCTGTACTTATGTTATTATATGTAACTAATTCACTAAAGCTCTCAGCCTCTCTAGTCTCACCTGTACTTATGTTATTATATGTAACTAATTCACTAAAGCTCTCAGCCTCTCTAGTCTCACCTGTACTTATGTTATTATATGTAACTAATTCACTAAAGCTCTCAGCCTCTCTAGTCTCACCTGTACTTATGTTATTATATGTAACTAATTCACTAAAGCTCTCAGCCTCTCTAGTCTCACCTGTACTTATGTTATTATATGTAACTAATTCACTAAAGCTCTCTCAGCCTCTCTAGTCTCACCTGTACTTATGTTATTATATGTAACTAATTCACTAAAGCTCTCAGCCTCTCTAGTCTCACCTGTACTTATGTTATTATATGTAACTAATTCACTAAAGCTCTCTCAGCCTCTCTAGTCTCACCTGTACTTATGTTATTATATGTAACTAATTCACTAAAGCTCTCTCAGCCTCTCTAGTCTCACCTGTACTTATGTTATTATATGTAACTAATTCACTAAAGCTCTCTCAGCCTCTCTAGTCTCACCTGTACTTATGTTATTATATGTAACTAATTCACTAAAGCTCTCAGCCTCTCTAGTCTCACCTGTACTTATGTTATTATATGTAACTAATTCACTAAAGCTCTCAGCCTCTCTAGTCTCACCTGTACTTATGTTATTATATGTAACTAATTCACTAAAGCTCTCTCAGCCTCTCTAGTCTCACCTGTACTTATGTTATTATATGTAACTAATTCACTAAAGCTCTCTCAGCCTCTCTAGTCTCACCTGTACTTATGTTATTATATGTAACTAATTCACTAAAGCTCTCTCAGCCTCTCTAGTCTCACCTGTACTTATGTTATTATATGTAACTAATTCACTAAAGCTCTCAGCCTCTCTAGTCTCACCTGTACTTATGTTATTATATGTAACTAATTCACTAAAGCTCTCAGCCTCTCTAGTCTCACCTGTACTTATGTTATTATATGTAACTAATTCACTAAAGCTCTCTCAGCCTCTCTAGTCTCACCTGTACTTATGTTATTATATGTAACTAATTCACTAAAGCTCTCTCAGCCTCTCTAGTCTCACCTGTACTTATGTTATTATATGTAACTAATTCACTAAAGCTCTCAGCCTCTCTAGTCTCACCTGTACTTATGTTATTATATGTAACTAATTCACTAAAGCTCTCAGCCTCTCTAGTCTCACCTGTACTTATGTTATTATATGTAACTAATTCACTAAAGCTCTCAGCCTCTCTAGTCTCACCTGTACTTATGTTATTATATGTAACTAATTCACTAAAGCTCTCTCAGCCTCTCTAGTCTCACCTGTACTTATGTTATTATATGTAACTAATTCACTAAAGCTCTCTCAGCCTCTCTAGTCTCACCTGTACTTATGTTATTATATGTAACTAATTCACTAAAGCTCTCTCAGCCTCTCTAGTCTCACCTGTACTTATGTTATTATATGTAACTAATTCACTAAAGCTCTCTCAGCCTCTCTAGTCTCACCTGTACTTATGTTATTATATGTAACTAATTCACTAAAGCTCTCAGCCTCTCTAGTCTCACCTGTACTTATGTTATTATATGTAACTAATTCACTAAAGCTCTCAGTCTCTCTCTAGTCTCACCTGTACTTATGTTATTATATGTAACTAATTCACTAAAGCTCTCAGCCTCTCTAGTCTCACCTGTACTTATGTTATTATATGTAACTAATTCACTAAAGCTCTCAGCCTCTCTAGTCTCACCTGTACTTATGTTATTATATGTAACTAATTCACTAAAGCTCTCAGCCTCTCTAGTCTCACCTGTACTTATGTTATTATATGTAACTAATTCACTAAAGCTCTCTCAGTCTCTCTAGTCTCACCTGTACTTATGTTATTATATGTAACTAATTCACTAAAGCTCTCAGCCTCTCTAGTCTCACCTGTACTTATGTTATTATATGTAACTAATTCACTAAAGCTCTCTCAGCCTCTCTAGTCTCACCTGTATTTATGTTATTATATGTAACTAATTCACTAAAGCTCTCTCAGCCTCTCTAGTCTCACCTGTACTTATGTTATTATATGTAACTAATTCACTAAAGCTCTCTCAGTCTCTCTAGTCTCACCTGTACTTATGTTATTATATGTAACTAATTCACTAAAGCTCTCAGCCTCTCTAGTCTCACCTGTACTTATGTTATTATATGTAACTAATTCACTAAAGCTCTCTCAGCCTCTCTAGTCTCACCTGTACTTATGTTATTATATGTAACTAATTCACTAAAGCTCTCAGCCTCTCTAGTCTCACCTGTACTTATGTTATTATATGTAACTAATTCACTAAAGCTCCTCAGCCTCTCTAGTCTCACCTGTACTTATGTTATTATATGTAACTAATTCACTAAAGCTCTCAGCCTCTCTAGTCTCACCTGTACTTATGTTATTATATGTAACTAATTCACTAAAGCTCTCTCAGCCTCTCTAGTCTCACCTGTACTTATGTTATTATATGTAACTAATTCACTAAAGCTCTCTCAGCCTCTCTAGTCTCACCTGTACTTATGTTATTATATGTAACTAATTCACTAAAGCTCTCTCAGCCTCTCTAGTCTCACCTGTACTTATGTTATTATATGTAACTAATTCACTAAAGCTCTCCAGCCTCTCTAGTCTCACCTGTACTTATGTTATTATATGTAACTAATTCACTAAAGCTCTCAGCCTCTCTAGTCTCACCTGTACTTATGTTATTATATGTAACTAATTCACTAAAGCTCTCAGCCTCTCTAGTCTCACCTGTACTTATGTTATTATATGTAACTAATTCACTAAAGCTCTCAGCCTCTCTAGTCTCACCTGTACTTATGTTATTATATGTAACTAATTCACTAAAGCTCTCAGCCTCTCTAGTCTCACCTGTACTTATGTTATTATATGTAACTAATTCACTAAAGCTCTCAGCCTCTCTAGTCTCACCTGTACTTATGTTATTATATGTAACTAATTCACTAAAGCTCTCTCAGCCTCTCTAGTCCTCACCTGTACTTATGTTATTATATGTAACCTAATTCACTAAAGCTCTCAGCCTCTCTAGTCTCACCTGTACTTATGTTATTATATGTAACTAATTCACTAAAGCTCTCTCAGCCCTCTCTAGTCTCACCTGTACTTATGTTATTATATGTAACTAATTCACTAAAGCTCTCAGCCTCTCTAGTCTCACCTGTACTTATGTTATTATATGTAACTAATTCACTAAAGCTCTCAGCCTCTCTAGTCTCACCTGTACTTATGTTATTATATGTAACTAATTCACTAAAGCTCTCTCAGCCTCTCTAGTCTCACCTGTACTTATGTTATTATATGTAACTAATTCACTAAAGCTCTCAGCCTCTCTAGTCTCACCTGTACTTATGTTATTATATGTAACTAATTCACTAAAGCTCTCAGCCTCTCTAGTCTCACCTGTACTTATGTTATTATATGTAACTAATTCACTAAAGCTCTCAGCCTCTCTAGTCTCACCTGTACTTATGTTATTATATGTAACTAATTCACTAAAGCTCTCTCAGCTCTCTAGTCTCACCTGTACTTATGTTATTATATGTAACTAATTCACTAAAGCTCTCAGCCTCTCTAGTCTCACCTGTACTTATGTTATTATATGTAACTAATTCACTAAAGCTCTCTCAGCCTCTCTAGTCTCACCTGTACTTATGTTATTATATGTAACTAATTCACTAAAGCTCTCTCAGCCTCTCTAGTCTCACCTGTACTTATGTTATTATATGTAACTAATTCACTAAAGCTCTCAGCCTCTCTAGTCTCACCTGTACTTATGTTATTATATGTAACTAATTCACTAAAGCTCTCAGCCTCTCTAGTCTCACCTGTACTTATGTTATTATATGTAACTAATTCACTAAAGCTCTCTCAGCCTCTCTAGTCTCACCTGTACTTATGTTATTATATGTAACTAATTCACTAAAGATCTCAGCCTCTCTAGTCTCACCTGTACTTATGTTATTATATGTAACTAATTCACTAAAGCTCTCTCTGCCTCTCTAGTCTCACCTGTACTTATGTTATTATATGTAACTAATTCACTAAAGCTCTCAGCCTCTCTAGTCTCACCTGTACTTATGTTATTATATGTAACTAATTCACTAAAGCTCTCAGCCTCTCTAGTCTCACCTGTACTTATGTTATTATATGTAACTAATTCACTAAAGCTCTCTCAGCCTCTCTAGTCTCACCTGTACTTATGTTATTATATGTAACTAATTCACTAAAGCTCTCTCAGTCTCTCTAGTCTCACCTGTACTTATGTTATTATATGTAACTAATTCACTAAAGCTCTCAGCCTCTCTAGTCTCATCTGTACTTATGTTATTATATGTAACTAATTCACTAAAGCTCTCTCAGCCTCTCTAGTCTCACCTGTACTTATGTTATTATATGTAACTAATTCACTAAAGCTCTCTCAGCCTCTCTAGTCTCACCTGTACTTATGTTATTATATGTAACTAATTCACTAAAGCTCTCAGCCTCTCTAGTCTCACCTGTACTTATGTTATTATATGTAACTAATTCACTAAAGCTCTCAGCCTCTCTAGTCTCACCTGTACTTATGTTATTATATGTAACTAATTCACTAAAGCTCTCAGCCTCTCTAGTCTCACCTGTACTTATGTTATTATATGTAACTAATTCACTAAAGCTCTCTCAGCCTGTCTAGTCTCACCTGTACTTATGTTATTATATGTAACTAATTCACTAAAGCTCTCTCAGTCTCTCTAGTCTCACCTGTACTTATGTTATTATATGTAACTAATTCACTAAAGCTCTCTCAGCCTCTCTAGTCTCACCTGTACTTATGTTATTATATGTGTTACGGTTACCCTTAGTCTCGCTGAGAGATGGACCGCTTAGTAGCCTGGATTCCTATTGCTGAAGAGGGGAGAAACTGCTTTCCATAGTATTCTATATGAGTCTCGCAAATGTAGAATAATCCCCCTTAGCTGTAGTACAGCTAGGATACCCTTCTGCCCACAAAAACGAGTCAACGCTGCGATTGAGGGACAACCAAGAACTGAGGACTGGGATGCCCAGCCTGCTTTTTATTTAGGTTACATGCACACAGGGCACTCCCAGGGGGGGAAGCATAAAATCCCCCATCACACATTTAGACAAAGCCCTTGGACAGGCCACCGCAGATAACAAGTACACACAAGAAAACAATTGAGTCCTTCTTATCACCTAGCAGTGAATGCTTATCACAAACTTAATTACAGTACACAATATGCTAGGAAACCTGCCTCAGAAAATAGTTTTCTCAAAACTGAACAGAGTTAACCCTTTATGAAATGATACTTGTTACAGTTTTCTTGGAGCCCTTCTTAGGCGCTGGCTTGGCTGGTTCAGGCATTGCTGCTGGGAAATAAGTTTCTTCACAACAAAATAACTAATGCTTCTG
>NW_026511356.1:0-25619 GCF_027579735.1 Bombina bombina | reverse complement strand
TAATCAACCATGACAGGTGCATTCTGTTTTGAGATATGTAGAGAGGGATCTCTTAAAGTATTTTAGGCTTGGGGAAGGTTTGAAAGTGTGCGGGAGGCCAAAAGATAGATTGGGGTCTAACAACATACCCAAGTATTTGAAAGAGTAGACTGCTGTCAGTGTGCAATTTGATTTTATTTTGATGCGTAGATGAGAATTTTGTAGTTTGCGTAATTTATGTACCGTTCCAAAGATCATTGTGATAGTTTTGTCAGTGTTCAGGAAGAGTTTGTTTTTTGAGATCCACTTTTCTACCTCTGTTAACTGGTTTTGGAGCACTGCATCAAGCTGCGGCAGATCGGATTTGTTTGCATAGATTACCGTGTCGTCTGCGTACATGTGTACAGTTGAGGATTTGCAGACATTTGGCAGATCATTTATAAATAATGTGAATAGTAGTGGGCCAAGAATGGATCCTTGGGGAACATCACACGTGACTGGGAGAGGGAGGGAGTCGCTGTCAGAAATGGAGACATACTGTGATCGATCCGATACATATAATCGAAATCAGGTTAGCGGATGATCACTAATACCTGAGTTTTTTAGATTGAGCAGTAGTATGTCGTGGACTACTGTGTCAATGGCCTTTGCAAAATCAAGGAAAATAGCTCCAGTTAGGTTTCCTTGTTCAATGCCAGTTTGGAACAAAATATTAGGATATTTGTAAATATTTGTCAAGGTTGGTAGAGTCTGTGAAATATATAGGTTTTTTTTGGAGTTAGTAATTTATTTATAAATTAGGATGCTACGTATGATGTTAGTCTCTTGGAATGTTGATAATGACATTTTATGCAGATGTAATAGAAGTATCCATTAGGCTTTATTTAGATACATTTTGTTTTTTTGTATATACAAACCAATTCTTACCTGCTTTTTAGAGCGATGGGTGTATTAGAAATTTGCATGTGATGATGCTATTTATGTCATAGCGTGACATGTCATCATTTTGCGCCTTTTTTTTTAGCGCCAAAATTTCCTGCCAAATTTGCCTTTATAAGCTCTGCCCTCTGCTCATTCAGTACTCTCAGAAAATGCTTATAGAGCTTACATGCAGCATTATTTTATGAATCTGTTTTCTTTTTTATACATTTTCGCTCTGTTTCCCCATTCTCTCAAGCCTTATATATATCATATATAGGAGCATGGATATACATTTGCAGAATTTAATTTATTTTTTTCAAATTTACTTTTTTTGCAATTATGTCTCAAACTAAACCTGCCTCTGATGTTACCATATGATTTGAGCTGCCTGAACATGTATCTACCAAAGCTAAGTGTGTTTGTTGTAAAAAGCTAAACTAAATTCTTCAGCTCAATTATGTGGCTCTTGTTTTGACAATTTGTTAAATGCTGATAATATATCTATGAGTACAAATGCACCCACTGTTATTTCATCTCAGTCTAATGTACAAAGCATTACTGCCAAAATGAAATATTTTATTGCTGCAGCTATAGAGAAGGCAATGACTGCTCTTCCACATTCAAATAAATATAAAATGGTGGTGCAACATTTTCCTAAACCTAGTGAATTAAAGGCACATGAAACACATTTTTTTTCTTTTATGATTTAGAAAGAACTTGTCATTTTAAACAACTTTCTAATTTACTTCTATTATCTAATTTGCTTAATTCTTGTGATATTCTTTGCTGAGATAGGCTCATTAGATGCTGATTGGTGGCTGCAGATAGATGCCTCGTGTGATTGGCTCACCCATGTGCATTGCTATTTCTTCAACAAAGGATATCTAAAAAATGAAGCAAGTTAGATAATAGAAGTACATTGGAATGTTATTTAAAATTGTATTCTCTACCTGAATCATAAAAGAAACATTTTGGGTTTAGTGTCCCTTTAAGTTCTGACCTTCAGCATACTGATGTATATTCTTCTGATGGGTTTTCCTCTGAGTCAGACCTTTTTTTTATTTAAGATATAATATATTCGCTCTCTCTTAAAGGAAGTTTTTGTTTACTTTGGGTATTGAGGAATCTTAACCTCCTGATGATAAAGCTAGTAATTGTCTAAATTCTGTATTTAAGACTACTGTTATTACTCCTTAAGTATTTTCTATTCCAGGCGCTATCTCTTTATTGCTAAAGAATGGTCTAAGCCTGGTATCTCTTTTTAACCCTTCTAGGTTTAAGGAATTGTATCCTTTACCTGTGGCTAATTTAGAACTTTGGGAAACAGTTCCTAAAAGTTGATGGGTCAATTTCCACTCTTGCCAAACGTACTACTATTCTTATGGAAGACAGTACTTCTTTTAAGGATCCTTTATATAGGAAGCTTGACTCTTATCTAAGAAGGGCATATTTACATACTGGCTATATTCTTAGACCTGTTATATCTATGCTTGATGTTGCTGCTGCTGCTTCTATTTTTTGGTTGGACAGTTTAACACAGCAGTTGTCTTCAGATTTTGAATTATCTAACTTTATTGTTTTACTTCAACATGCAGATCATTTTATTTTTGATTCTATATTTGATGTTATGAAGATCAATGTCAAATCCATGTCATAGCCATTTTAACTAATAAGAGCGTTATGGCTTTAATCTTGGAATGCTGACATGGTGTCTTTTCAAGGTAAACATCTTTTTGGTTCACAATTGGATTCTATTATCTCCACTGTTACTAGGGGTAAGGGAGTTTAATTTTTCTGCCCCAAGACAAGAAATCTAAGGGTAAATTTAAAGCTCCCAATCGTTTTCGTTCCTTTTGTCAGAATAGAGAACAGAAAACCTCTCCTTTCCCTAAGGCCTCTGGCTCTAATTGGAGACCATCTCCGAATTGGAATAAATCTAAGCCTTATAAGAAACCAAATCCTGCCCCTAAACCTATATGAAGGTGTGGCCCTCAAGCCGGTTCTTCTGGTAGGGGGCAGACTAAAGCTGTTTCAAAGAGTTTGGACAGACTGTCAAAAATCAGTGGATTTAGAATATTAACTTCTCAGGGGTATCGAATAGGATTCAGAATAAGACCTCCCTTGGTAAGATTTTTTATTACCCATGTACCAAAAAACCCAGTAAAAGCTCAAGCCTTTCTGAAATGTGTTCCAGATCTAGAACTTTCAGGGGTAATTGTCTTAGCAGGAACAAGGATTGGGTTTTTATTCTAATCTATTCATTGTACCAAAGAAGGAAAATTCAGACCAATTTTGGATATGAAAACTTTAAATCGTTTTGTAAGAGTCCCAACTTTCAAGATGGTGACTATAAGGTTTATTCTGCCTTTTGTTCAGCAAGGTCACTGTCAGGGTTTTTTCCCTGCTTTGTTTGCCATGTGCTGCTGGCAGCCATTTTACTCACCTCTCTTGCTGACTCTGGTGCATACTATGTGATGCTGCCCATTTCCTGCACTTCCTTTTATAGCCAGACTGGTGTACATCATCCCTGTGAGACAGGATGCAGTCTCAGAATTGTGATGTCATCACTTATTATTTAAAGGGCCTTTGTTCAGTATGCTTTGCCCTTGCGTTGTCTCAGACCTGTTTGTGAGAGCTCCTGTGTATTACTTGGCTGTCTGATGTCCCTCCTGGTTCCTGATCCCTGGCTTGTTCCTGACTCTGCTGTTCTCCTTGTTCCTGATTCCGGCTCGTCTGACTACTCGCTTTGGCTCCTGATTCGGCTCGTCTGACTATTCGCTTTGGCTCCTGACTCGGCTTATCTGACTACCAGCTCTGGTTTTGATTCCTGGCTTGTTATTTGACTTGTGTACTTTTTATTATTTTTTGCTATTAATAAAGGTGTGATTATTTTTGCACTTCTCATCTCAGTCTGATTCCTGGCACCCTGACATTACGCAAGGGCCATGAATCCTGATGGTGCTAATAATCCACCTTTACCTGCCATAATTTCCAGGATGGATGAACAGGATCACCGCTTGGATCAATTTGCACTAGCCTTGCAAACCCTGCTGACTCGCACTGCACATTTGGACCAAAGTGTCCCGCAAGTTATGGCTGCTCCTGTTTCCGTTGCTGCACCTAGTCCTACCAGGAGCATGTCCGGTTCTGCACCTCTAGCTCAGCAATATGGAGGTGATCCTAATCAGTGCAGAGGGTTTTTGAACCAGGTGGGCATTTACTTTGAGATGTTACCTCAGGCGTTTCCCTCTGACAGAGCTAAGGTGGGATTTCTCATCTCGTTACTCTCTGACACAGCTCTTGCCTGGGCTAATCCCTTGTGGGAGACTAATAAACCTGTGATTTCAAATTACCCTGAATTTGTGGCCTCCTTTTGAAGGGTATTTGATGTTCCGGCTCGCTCCTCCTCTGCTGCTAAGTGACTCATGTCCATTCAGCAAGGTACAAGATCTGTCAAATCTATTCATTGTACCAAAGAAGGAAAATTCAGACCAATTTTGGATATGAAAACTTTAAATCGTTTTGTAAGAGTCCCAACTTTCAAGATGGTGACTAAAAGGTCTATTCTGCTTTTTGTTCAGCAAGGTCACTGTCAGGGTTTTTTCCCTGCCTTGTTTGCCATGTTCTGCTGGCAGCCATTTTACTCACCTCTCTTGTTGACTCTGGTGCATAGTGTGTGATGCTGCTCTTTTCCTGCACTTCCTTTTATGGCCAGACTGGTGTACATCATCCGTGTGAGACAGGATGCAGTCTCAAAATTGTGATGTCATCACTTATTATTTAAAGGGCCTTTGTTCAGTATGCTTTGCCCTTGCGTTGTCTCAGACCTGTTTGTGAGAGCTCCTGTGTATTACCTGGCTGTCTGATGTCCCTCCTGGTTCCTGATCCCTGGCTTGTTCCTGACTCTGCTGTTCTCCTTGTTCCTGATTCCGGCTCGTCTGACTACTCGCTTTGGCTCCTGACTCGGCTCGTCTGACTATTTGCTTTGGCTCCTGACTCGGCTCATCTGACTACCAGCTCTGGTTTTGATTCCTGGCTTATTTGACTTGTGTACTTTTTATTATTTTTTGCTATTAATAAAGGTGTGATTATTTTTGCACTTCTCGTCTGAGTCTGATTCCTGGCACCCTGACAGTTACTTTATGTCCATAATAGACTTACAGGACGCTTACCTTCACATTCCAATTCATTCAGATCACTATGGATTTCTGAGTTTCTTTTTTCTAAACAAGCATTACCAATTTGTCGCTCTTCCATTTGGCCTTGCTACAGCACCAAGAATATTCTCAAAAGTTCTAGGTGCCCTTCTATCTGTAATCAGAGAGCAGGGTATTGCAGTGTTTATTTGGACGATATCTTGGTAGTAGCTCAATCTTTTAATTTAGCAGAATCTCACACAAAACAACTTCTGTTGTTTCTTCAAAGACATGGTTGGAGGATCAATTTACCAAAGAGTTTCTTGATTCCTCAGACAATGGTCACCTTTTTAGGTTTCCAGATAGATTCAGTGTTCATGACTCTATCCCTAACAGAAAAGAGACGATTGATATTTTTTTCAGCATGTCTAAACCTTCAGTCTCTTATCATTCCCTTCAATGGCTATGTGCATGGAAGTTTTAGGTCTCATGATTGCAGCAACGGACGCAATCCCTTTTGCTAATTTTCATATAATACATCTACAGCTTTGCATGTTGCACCAATGGTGCAGGGATTATTCTCAGATATCACAACTGATATACTTAAATCCCAGCACTCAACTCTCTCTGACTTGGTGGTTGAACTATAACCTTTTTGTTCAAGGGGCCTCCTTTGTTCGTCCTACCTGGACTGTGATCAGAACAGATGCAAGTCTCACAGGTTGGGGAGCTGTCTGAAGTTCTCTGACAGCACAAGGAGTTTGGAATCCTCAAGAGGCGAGGTTACCAATTAATATTAGAATTCTGTGCTATTTTCAGAGCTCTTTAGGCTTGGCTTCTATTAAAGAGAGAACCGTATAGTCGTTTTCAAACAGACAATGTCACAACAGTGGCATATGTCACTCGTCAAGGGGGGGCTCGCAGTCCCCTAGCAATGAAAGAAGTATCTTTAATACTTTCTTGAGCGGAATCCAACTCTTGTCTAATCACTTCGATTCATATACCAGGTGTAGACAATTGGGAAGCGGATTATCTCAGCTGTCAAACTCTACATCTGGGGGAGTGGTCTCTCCATCCAGATGTGTTCTATCAAATTGTGCAGATGTGGGGTCTTCCAGACATAGATCTGATGGCCTCTCGTCTAAACAAGAAACTTCCCAGATACCTTTCCAGGTCCAGGGATACTCAGGTGGAATTGATGGATGCTCTAGCAGTTCCATGGTTTTACCATTCTGCTTACATTTTTCCACCTCTGGTTCTTCTTCCAAGAGTGATTGCAAAGATCATAATGGAACAATCGTTTGTGTTTCTGATAGCACCAGCACAGCCTCACAGGTTCTTGTATGCAGACCTTGTCCGAATGTCCAGTTGCCAACCTTGGTCACTTCCTCTAAGACCAGACTCTCAAGGCCCATTTTTCCATCCGGATCTGAAATCTCCAAATTTGAAGGCATGGAAATTGAACGCTTAGTCATAGAGGTTTTCTCATCACACTATGATACAGGCTCGAGGGGCGCTTGCTCCAAGAACATCTCCAGTATGGAGTCCACCAACTCAGTAACAATCCAGAAGGCTCTCAATAAAAGTAAGTGGAGTATACTCATTGGTTTAGAAATCCAGTATCAGTATAAGGAATCCTTATTTTTGAGAGCAAGTTAAAAGTAATCTTTTTTGAGAGCAAGTTAAAAGGCAAAAGAAGTAACTTCTTTTGCCTTTTAACTTGCTCTCAGAAAATTTTATACAAACACAACATTGGAGTTCTTTCATTTCCAGAGCCTTCTGGATTGTTACCAAATTGGTGGACTCCATATTGGAGATGTTCTTGGATCAAGCGCCCCTCTAACTGAATCCACATTTGCTAACAGTTTGTTTGGAGAAACTGTGGGAGGCAGCGGGTCCGCTCCTGAAGGGGAGTATTTGTTCTTACCATTACCCTAACAATTGTTTTTGTATAATCAATTGTTTGTTTGTATTTTTCTATGATACAGGCTTGTAAGCCTGTGTCAAGGAAGATATATCACAAGGTTTGGAAAACCTATATTTCATGGTGTTCCACTCTTGGCATGCTTTTAAAATTCCTAGGATTCTTTAGTTTCTTCAGGAATGTTTGGATAAGGGTTTGTCTGCCAATACTTTTAAAAGGACACATCTCTGCTCTTTCTATTTTATTTCACAGAAAGATTGCTAATCTTCCTGATGTTCACTGTTTCGTACAGGCGTTTCGTATCAAACCTGTTATTAAATCTCTCTCTCCTCCTTGGAGTCTGAATTTTGTATTAAAGGCTTTGCAGGCTCCTCCTCCTATGGCCTCTATTTATCAAGGTCTGTCGGACCTGATCCAAAAGTGCTGATCAGGTCCGACAGACCTCTGAATACGCTCACAAGAGCTGCTGGTGCAACGCCGCCCCCTGCAGACTCGCGGCCAATCAGCAGGGGGGTGTCAATCAACCCGATCGTACTCGATCGGGTTGATTTCCGGCGATGTCTGTCCGCCTGCTCAGAGCAGGCGGAGAGGTTATGGAGCAGCGGTCTTTGTCAGAAACACAGGGCACAGGGCATCAAGCTCCATTTGGAGCTTGATAAATATGCCCCTATGCCTTCTTTGGACATTAAGCTACTTTCTTGAAAAGTGTTATTTCTCTTGGCTATCTCTTCTGCTAGAAGAGTTTCTGAATTGTCTGCTCTCTCTTGCGAGTCTCCTTATCTGATTTTTCCATCAAGATAAAGCTGTTTTGCGGACTTGGTTTAAATTTTTGCCTAAGGTTGTGAATTCTAACAACATTAATAAGAAAATGTATTGTTCCTTTCTTGTGTCCTAATTCTAAGAATACTCTTGAAAGATCTTTACATTCTTTGGATGTGGTAAGAGCTTTGAAATATTATGTTGATGCTACTATAGATTTCAGAAAGACTTCTAGTCTATTTGTTATTTTTTCTGGTTCCAGAAAAGGTCAGAAAGCCTCTGCCATTTTTTTTGGCATCTTGGTTGAATCTTCTAATTCACAAAGCTTATTTGGAGGAGGAGCAGTCTCCGCCTCAGAGAATAACGGCTCATTCTACAAAATCAGTTTCCACATCTTGGCCTTAAAGAATGAAGCTTCAGTTGATCAAGCAGCCACTTGGTCTTTTCTGCATACCTTTACTAAATGTTACCATTTTGACTTTTGGTAGAAAGGTTCTTCAGGCAGCTGTTTCAGTTTAATTCTAGTGCCTATGGTTGAATTTTTAAAAAAAAATATATTCTTTATTTAGGAAGCAAATGCATTTAGGAACGTCCCACAATAGTACAAGAGGAAAAATAAATAAAAAATGCATAAGTACATGTTTTGATTAACCGGTACATTGAGTGATGCTAACATAAATTGTACTATTCTTGTTGAGTATGCAAAAAGAGCTTCCCTCTGTGAATGCTGAGAAGAAAACAAAAGCAGTGGCATAGAGCATCTTCCAGTTTTATCAGTTCATAAGTTCATTTCTCTTTGTATTTGTGGCCAACTACAAATGATAAGTCCATGTGTCCATAAGTGGCCTTGCTGGGCTTAAAAGCCCCTCGTTGTTTTAACTGAACATAATACAAAAAGGCCACAGATCCCAAACAATTGTAAAAATAAGGTAGTTGGCAAACATGTCACTGTTATAAACTATGCATTAGCTTAATAAAGATGTGCTTTAAAGAGAAATCTATATAGTAAAACTCATAAAATAACACGAGTCTAGGGTTATTATATCCCTGATTTAAGTTTTTTGAATTTTTAAGAAAACGTCATTATTATTTTTTTAATTTAATTTCTCAGAGGAAATAGCTGTTTTTATTTTATTTCTCCATCTCTAGTGTCTCGTGGACTTCCACATCTTGGGTATTATATCCCATACGTCACTAGCTCATGGACTCTTGCCACCTATATGAAAGAAAACATAATTTATGTAAGAACTTACCTGATAAATTCATTTATTTCATGGTGGCAAGAGTCCATGAGACCCACCCATTTTTTGGGGATTATGATTTTTTTATATAAAGCACTTAATTTATCCTGTTCCTCTTTTTTATGCTTTTACTCCTTTTACACCTCACTAATTTGGCTATACGTTAAACTGAGGTATGAGTGAGGTGGGAGGTGTATTTATAGGCATTTGAGGTTTGGGAAACTTTGCTCCTTCCTGGTAGGAATGTATATCCCATCAGTAACTAGCTCATGGACACTTGCCACCATGAAATCAAATAATTTATTAGGCAAGTTCTTACATAAATTATGTTTTTAGAGATGGTTTTTAAGGTGGAAGCGACAGGATTTAGCCACAGCCTGAATGTTAGGAGTGAAAGAAAGATCTGAGTCGAGTGTGACTCCAACACATCGGGCGTGCGGAGTAGGGATACTGATGGAGTTGTCAATAGTTATAGAGAGATGGGGGGGGTGAAAATTTTAGAAGAAAGGGGGAAAATAAGGAGCTCAGTTTTGGAGAGATTTAGCTTAAGGTAGTGAGAGGAGATCCATGAAGAGATGTGAGAAAGATAGTGACACAGGTTAGCAAGGAAGGAGATAGGTCTGGAGCAGAGATGTAGATTTGAGTGTCGTCAGCATACAAATGATATTGAAACCTGTGGACTTTATTAGGAAACCAAATGATGACGTGTAGATTGAGAAGAGAAGGGGACAGAGGACAGAGCCTTGTGGTACCCCAACAGAAAGTGGTAACGGGGCAGAGGAAGTCCCAGAGAAGGCTACACTAAAGGTACGGTTAGACAGGTAGGAAGGGAACCACGAGAGGGCTGTGTCACAAATGCCGAAGGATTTGAGGGTTTGGAGCAAAATATTGTGGTCAACAGTATCAAAGGCTGCAGACAGCTTTTCAAGAAGCTTTGAGGCAAGAGGGAGTAGGGAAATGGGACAGTAGTTGGATGGGGAGGTTGAATCGAGAAAAGTTTTTTTGAGGATAGGTGTGACCAGTGCATATTTTAGAGATGAGGGAAATATACCAGTGCTGAGGGAAAGGTTGAAAATGTGTGTGAGTATAGGGGTAAGGGTAGAAGAGAGGGAGGGGAGTAGCTGTTAGAGTGAGGTGAGAGCACAGTATAAGCGCAGAAACTTCTTCCTCAGAAACAGGGGCAAAAGAGCTAAATAAATGGCAATGTGGGTTTTGGTTGATTGCAAGCTTTTAAGGGGGTGAGAGACTGGAAGTATATTGAGAGCTGATTTAGTTTCTGATGGAATCGATTTTGTTATTGAAGTGGCTGGCAAAATCTTGAGCTGACAGAGAAGTTGTATTAAGAGGTGGGGGTGGGCGGAGAAAAGTGTTGAAAGTGGAGAACAGAAGTTTCACTTTACTTCATGTCTACTCCCTATGTCATCACTTTACATCATAAGTCTACTACCTATGGCATCACTTTACATCATAAGTCTACTCCAAATATGGAATTACTTTACATCATAAGTCTACTCCCTATGTCATCACTTTACATCATAAGTCTACTCCCTATATGTGATCACTTTACATCTTACGTCTACTCCCTATGAAATCACTTTACATCATAAGTCTACTCCTTATGTCATCACTTTACATCACACGTTTACTCCCTATATGTCATCACTATACGTCATAAGTCTACTCCCTATGAAATCACTTTACATCATAAGTCTACTCCTTATGTCATCACGTTACATCACACGTCTACTCCCTATATGTCATCACTTTACATCATACGTCTACTCCCTATGAAATCACTTTACATCATGTCTACTCCTTATGTCATCACTTTACATCATAGGTCTACTCCCTATGTAATCACTTTTAACATCATAAGTCTATTCCCTGTATGTCATCACTTTACATCAAAAGTCTACTCCTTATGTCATCATCTTAACATCACACGTCTACTCCCAATATGTCATTACTTTACATCATAAGTCTACTCGCTATGTCATCACTTTACATCATAAGTCTACTCCCAATATGTAATTACTTTACATCATAAGTCTACTCCCTATATGTCATTACTTTACATCATGTCTACTCCCTATGTCATCACTTTACATCATAAGTCTACTCCTTATGTCATCACTTTACATCATACGGCTACTCCCTATGAAATCACTTTACATCATAAGTCTACTCCTTATGTCATCACTTTACATCATACGTCTACTCCCTATGAAATCACTTTACATCATACGTCTACTCCCTATGAAATCACTTCAAATCATAAGTCTACTCCTTATGTCATCACTTTACATCATAAGTCTACTCCCTATGTCATCACTTTACATCATACGTCTACTCCCTATGAAATCACTTTACATCATAAGTCTACTCCTTATGTCATCACTTTACATCATAAGTCTACTCCCTATGTCATCACTTTACATCATACGTCTACTCCCTATGTCATCACTTTACATCATACGTCTACTCCCTATGAAATCACTTTACATCATAAGTATACTCCCTATGCAATCACTTTACATCATAAGTCTACTTCTTATGTCATCACTTTAAATCATAAGTCTACTCCTTATGGCATCACTATACATCACACGTCTACTCCCTATATGTCATTACTTTACATCATAAGTCTACTCCCTATGTCATCACTTTACATCATACGTCTACTCCCTATGAAATCACTTTACATCATAAGTCTACTCCTTATGTCATCACTTTACATCATACGTCTACTCCCTATGAAATCACTTTACATCATAAGTCTACTCCTTATGTCATCACTTTACATCATACATCTACTCCCTATGAAATCACTTTACATCATAAGTCTACTACCTATGGCATCACTTTACATCATAAGTCTACTCTAACTGGCCAATTAAAGACACATGAAACTCTTAAAAACAGAAGGCTATTTCGTTAATGCCTGAGACCCATAGACTCAAAGCATAAAATTTAATTCTTTGCTATTTGGTATCTTTGAAATTTTATGTTTATTATTCCTATTGTAATACACTTTAAAAAAAAATAAAAATACCCACTCCAAAATAAAAAAGCCTAATCTATAAAAAACTACCAAGGGCCCTTAAAAGGGCCTTTTGCAGGGCATTGCCCTAAAGTTAACAGCTCTTTTGCTACAAAACAAACCAAGTAAAACCTAATCTACCCATTGCCCTGTAAAGGGCATTTGTATGGGCATTGCCCTTAAAAGGGCATTTAGCTCTTTTTCTTGCCCTTAAAAGGGCATTCAGCTCTTTTATGAAATGCCCAAGCCCTAATCTAAAAATAAAAACCCACCCTAAAACAAAAAAATACATTACACAAAATAACAAACAAATTATCAAAAATAATAAAAAGATTATTCCTATTCTAACACCCATTTAAAAAAAAAAAAAAAATACCCCAAAATAAAAAAGCCTAATCTAGAATAAACTACCAATAGCCGTTAAAATGGCCTTTTGTAGGGCATTGCCCTAAGTTAAACAGCTCTTTTACCTGAAAAGAAATACAAAGACCCCCCCAACAGTAAAACCCACCACCCAACCAACCCCCCAAAATAAAAAAATCTAAAAAAACCTAAGCTACCCATTGCCCTGAAAATGGCATTTAGCTCTTTTCCATTGCCCTGATAAGGGTATTTAGCTCTTTTACGAAAAGCCTAAACTAAAAAAAAAAAAAAACATTAAAAATTGACCTATCACTAACCCCCGAAGATCCACTTACAGTTTTTGAAGTCCCGCTTGAATGATCTTCATCCAGGAATTGAGAGCAGTTCTCAATGCCCTCCTGGCTTGGCCCCAGTTGACAACTCGGGGGTTCATCAGGTTTCAGTCGGACAACATCACGACTGTAGCTTACATCAACCATCAGGGAGGGACAAGAAGCTCCCTAGCTATGATGGAAGTATCAAAGATAATTCGCTGGGCAGAGTCTCACTCTTGCCACCTGTCAGCAATCCACATCCCGGGAGTGGAGAACTGGGAGGCGGATTTCTTAAGTCGTCAGACTTTTCATCCGGGGGAGTGGAAACTTCATCCGGAGGTCTTTGCCCAAATACTTCGACGTTGGGGCAAACCAGAGATAGATCTCATGGCGTCTCGACAGAACGCCAAGCTTCCTCGTTACGGGTCCAGATCCAGGGATCCAGGAGCAGTCCTGATAGATGCTCTGACAGCACCTTGGGACTTCAGGATGGCTTACGTGTTTCCACCCTTCCCGTTGCTTCCTCGATTGATTGCCAGAATCAAACAAGAGAGAGCATCAGTGATTCTAATAGCACCTGCGTGGCCACGCAGGACTTGGTATGCAGACCTGGTGGACATGTCATCCTGTCCACCTTGGTCTCTACCTCTGAAACAGGACCTTCTGATACAGGGTCCCTTCAAACATCAAAATCTAACTTCTCTGAAGCTGACTGCTTGGAAATTGAACGCTTGATTTTATCAAGACGTGGGTTTTCTGAGTCAGTTATTGATACCTTAATACAGGCTAGGAAACCTGTTACCAGAAAGATTTACCATAAGATATGGCGTAAATACCTATATTGGTGTGAATCCAAAGGTTACTCTTGGAGTAAGGTTAGGATTCCTAGGATATTGTCTTTTCTACAAGAAGGTTTAGAAAAGGGTTTATCTGCTAGTTCATTAAAGGGACAGATCTCAGCTCTGTCCATTCTGTTACACAAACGTCTGTCAGAAGTTCCTGACGTCCAGGCTTTTTGTCAGGCTTTGGCCAGAATTAAGCCTGTGTTTAAAACTGTTGCTCCACCATGGAGTTTAAACCTTGTTCTTAATGTTTTACAGGGCGTTCCGTTTGAACCCCTTCATTCCATTGATATAAAGTTGTTATCTTGGAAAGTTCTATTTTTAATGGCTATTTCCTCGGCTCGAAGAGTCTCTGAATTATCAGCCTTACATTGTGATTCTCCTTATTTGATTTTTCATTCGGATAAGGTTGTCCTGCGTACTAAACCTGGGTTCTTACCTAAGGTAGTTACTAACAGGAATATCAATCAAGAGATTGTTGTTCCTTCTTTATGCCCAAATCCTTCTTCAAAGAAGGAACGTCTACTGCACAACCTGGATGTAGTCCGTGCTCTAAAATTTTACTTACAGGCAACTAAGGAATTTCGACAAACGTCTTCTCTGTTTGTCATTTACTCTGGGCAGAGGAGAGGTCAAAAAGCTTCCGCTACCTCTCTTTCTTTTTGGCTTCGTAGCATAATTCGTTTAGCTTATGAGACTGCTGGACAGCAGCCTCCTGAAAGAATTACAGCTCATTCTACTAGAGCTGTGGCTTCCACTTGGGCCTTCAAGAATGAGGCCTCTGTTGAACAGATTTGCAAGGCTGCAACTTGGTCTTCGCTTCATACTTTTTCCAAATTTTACAAATTTGACACTTTTGCTTCATCGGAGGCTATTTTTGGGAGAAAGGTTCTTCAGGCAGTGGTTCCTTCTGTATAAAGAGCCTGCCTATCCCTCCCGTCATCCGTGTACTTTTGCTTTGGTATTGGTATCCCAGAAGTAATGATGACCCGTGGACTGATCACACTTAACAGAAGAAAACATAATTTATGCTTACCTGATAAATTCCTTTCTTCTGTAGTGTGATCAGTCCACGGCCCGCCCTGTTTTTAAGGCAGGTAAATATTTTTTAATTTATACTCCAGTCACCACTTCACTCTTGGCTTTTCCTTTCTCGTTGGTCCTTGGTCGAATGACTGGGAGTGACGTAGAGGGGAGGAGCTATATACAGCTCTGCTGGGTGAATCCTCTTGCACTTCCTGTTGGGGAGGAGTAATATCCCAGAAGTAATGATGACCCGTGGACTGATCACACTACAGAAGAAAGGAATTTATCAGGTAAGCATAAATTATGTTTTTTCCATAAGAGGATATTTAAGAACATATTAACGGACATTTTTCTATTGCATAGACATTAAGTAACGGTCAACCCAAAAAATGTTCTAACTCCTACAGATAAAGTTTACTAGGATAAATAGTTCAACCTGTAGCCCAAGTTTGCTAAATATATAGTTTTCAAGTAAAATGACTTACTATATGTCCTTCGGCCATTTTGAAATGTCCGCCAGCCCCCTCCTCTATTTCGTCATACATATGTCTTCTGCCAGTAACTTTTCGAACCTCCGCAATCCAGTTTTTGGCGCATGCGCAATGCGCCGATTTTAGTGAAGGAACCTTTTGAAGCAGGAACTAAAAATAACCGCTCAGTATCCTATATGCGGCGAAGCGCTAGGATACTGAGCGGTACTGATGTTCCTGTAGAATAAGCAACAGTCCCATCTTGTCTGCAATCAGACATAACATGACAAGTAAAGAAGGCGCCTGGCTTTCTCGCCTCCTTGTTTTAGGAAGGTCTCCAGAAACACTTCCCCATAATTATTTGACGTACCCCAAACTTTCATCTGTATGCACAGTACATGGACTGAATATTCAAACTCCCAGAGCAGACAATCACTAACCATATCATACAGTATGCACCCGGCACTTCACTTGAACAGTAATAGCAAAAGGATAATACTGTATAAAATGCAATACATATCTAAACAAAAACCACGCTCTGCGGGAAAACGGAAGTACCGCCAATCACCAAATAAAAAAACTCAGCTGGAATAAAGTAAAGCCTAGATACGTTCTGCCTTCCTCTGATTGGAGCATGCGTGAGTATAGAGAACTGGGATGAGTCGAAGCTGTCAGAAGTATCCACACGTGCTCCTCATTGCTGCTCACTACTGCACAACAGCAAACTCTTGTGGTGCTCTCCTCAATGCGAGAGTTCTCTTTACTGCAGTTAACTGCAGCACAAATATGCTATGTGCAGCTGTGGATTCTCACTCAGCACCACAAAGTGAACACAGAACACATTGAGTCCCATTTATAAAGCTCCGTATGCAGCTTGATGGCCCCCTTTTGTTGCGAGTCTTCAGACTCGCCAGAAACAGCAGTTATGAAGCAGCGGTCTAAAGACCGCTGCTCCATAACCCTGTCCGCCTGCTCTGAGCCGGCGGACAGGAATTGCCACAATTCAACCCGATAGAGTACGATCGGGTTGATTGACACCTCCCTGGATTGGCCGCGAGTCTGCAGGGGGCGGCGTTGCACCAGCAACTCCAGCTCTTGTGAGCAGCTGGTGCAATGCTGAATACGGAATTCAGCGAGGTCTGGCAGACCTGATCCGCACTGTCGGATCAGGTCCGCAAGACCTTTGATACATAGGCCTCATTGAGTGCTGATTTTAACCCAATCTGATAACGGGTCTATGCAATAATTAAGATTCCCTCACAGAGTCAACTATGCTATGTGATTCTGGTTTACCTTCGAAGTTGGATGTCTAATATAATCAAATCTAATATAATAAAATCTGTGAGGGAATCTTAATTATTACACAGACCCGTTATCAGATTGGGTTAAAATCAGCACTCAATGAGGCCTATGTATCAAAGGTCTTGCGGACCTGATCTGACAGTGCGGATCACTCATTGTGTTCTGTATTTACTTTGTGTTCATGTTTGTGCAAAAGCCCTTTACTGAGTGAGAATCCACAGCTGCACATAGCATATTTGTGCTGCAGTAAAGAGTTTTTTTGTTTAGATATGTATTGCATTTTATTCAGTATTATGCTTTTGCTATTACAGTTCAAGTGAAGTGCCAGGTGCATACTGTATGATATGGTTAGTGATTGTCTGCTCTGGGAGTTTGAATATTCAGTCCATGTACTGTGCATACAGATGAAAGTTTGGGGTACGTCAGATAATTATGGGGAAGTGTTTCTGGAGACCTTCCTAAAACAAGGAGGCGAGAAAGCCAGCCAGCCTTCTTTACTTGTCATGTTATGTCTGATAGCAGACAAGATGGGACTGTCGCTTATTCTACAGGAACTTCAGTACCGCTCAGTATCCTAGCGCTTCGCCGCATATAGGAGCCGCTAGGATACTGAGCGGTTATTTTTAGTTCCTGCTTCAAAAGGTTCCTTCACTAAAATCGGCGCATGCGCCAAAAACGGGATTGCGGAGGTTCGAAAAGTTACTGGCAGAAGACATATGTATGACGAAATAGAGATGGGGGCTGGCGGCCGTTTCAAAATGTCTGAGGGACATATAGTAAGTCATTTTACTTGAAAACTATATATTTAGCAAACTTGGGCTACAGCTTGAACTATTTATCCTAGTAAACTTTATCTGTAGGAGTTAGAACATTTTTTGGGTTGACCGTCCCTTTAAGTCCCAGGCTTTTCTTTGAGTCTATGGGTCTCAAGCATTAACAAAATAGCCTTCTGTTTTTAAGAGTTTCATGTGTCGGCCAGTTATATAGTAAGAATAGCACATTCTACACTATATAATAAGTATAGCTCATTCTACTCTATATAATAAGTATAGCACATTCTACACTATATAATAAGTATAGCACATTCTACACTATTTAATAAGTATAGCTCATTCTACACTATATAATAAGTATAGCACATTCTACACTACATAATAAGTATAGCTCATTCTACACTATATAATAAGTATAGCTCATTCTACTCTATATAATAAGTATAGCTCATTCTACTCTATATAATAAGTATAGCACATTCTACTCTATATAATAAGTATAGCACATTCTACACTATATAATGAGTATAGCACATTCTACACTATATAATAAGTATAGCACATTCTACACTATATAAGTATAGCTCATTCTACACTATATAATAAGTATAGCACATTCTACTCTATATAATAAGTATAGCTCATTCTACTCTATATAATAAGTATAGCACATTCTACACTATATAATAAGTATAGCACATTCTACACTATATAATAAGTATAGCTCATTCTACACTATATAATAAGTATAGCACATTCTACACTACATAATAAGTATAGCTCATTCTACACTATATAATAAGTATAGCTCATTCTACTCTATATAATAAGTATAGCTCATTCTACTCTATATAATAAGTATAGCACATTCTACTCTATATAATAAGTATAGCACATTCTACACTATATAATGAGTATAGCACATTCTACACTATATAATAAGTATAGCACATTCTACACTATATAAGTATAGCTCATTCTACACTATATAATAAGTATAGCACATTCTACTCTATATAATAAGTATAGCTCATTCTACTCTATATAATAAGTATAGCACATTCTACACTATATAATAAGTATAGCACATTCTACACTATATAATAAGTATAGCTCATTCTACACTATATAATAAGTATAGCACATTCTACACTATATAATAAGTATAGCACATTCTACACTATATAATAAGTATAGCACATTCTACACTATATAATAAGTATAGCACATTCTACTCTATATAATAAGTATAGCACATTCTACTCTATATAATAAGTATAGCACATTCTACACTATATAATAAGTATAGCACATTCTACACTATATAATAAGTATAGCACATTCTACACTATATAATAAGTATAGCTCATTCTACACTATATAATAAGTATAGCACATTCTACACTATATAATAAGTATAGCACATTCTACACTATATAATAAGTATAGCACATTCTACTCTATATAATAAGTATAGCACATTCTACTCTATATAATAAGTATAGCACATTCTACACTATATAATAAGTATAGCACATTCTACTCTATATAATAAGTATAGCACATTCTACACTATATAATAAGTATAGCACATTCTACACTATATAATAAGTATAGCACATTCTACTCTATATAATAAGTATAGCACATTCTACACTATATAAGTATAGCTCATTCTACACTATATAATAAGTATAGCACATTCTACACTATATAATAAGTATAGCACATTCTACACTATATAATAAGTATAGCACATTCTACTCTATATAATAAGTATAGCACATTCTACACTATATAAGTATAGCTCATTCTACACTATATAATAAGTATAGCTCATTCTACACTATATAATAAGTATAGCTCATTCTACTCTATATAATAAGTATAGCTCATTCTACTCTATATAATAAGTATAGCTCATTCTACTCTATATAATAAGTATAGCTCATTCTACTCTATATAATAAGTATAGCACATTCTACTCTATATAATAAGTATAGCACATTCTACACTATATAATAAGTATAGCTCATTCTACTCTATATAATAAGTATAGCTCATTCTACTCTATATAATAAGTATAGCACATTCTACACTATATAATAAGTATAGCTCATTCTACACTATATAATAAGTATAGCACATTCTACACTATATAATAAGTATAGCTCATTCTACACTATTTAATAAGTATAGCACATTCTACACTATATAATAAGTATAGCACATTCTACTCTATATAATAAGTATAGCACATTCTACACTATATAATAAGTATAGCTCATTCTACTCTATATAATAAGTATAGCTCATTCTACACTATATAATAAGTATAGCACATTCTATTCTACAGGGAGTGCAGAATTATTAGGCAAATGAGTATTTTGACCACATCATCCTCTTTATGCATGTTGTCTTACTCCAAGCTGTATAGGCTCGAAAGCCTACTACCAATTAAGCATATTAGGTGATGTGCATCTCTGTAATGAGAAGGGGTGTGGTCTAATGACATCAACACCCTATATCAGGTGTGCATAATTATTAGGCAACTTCCTTTCCTTTGGCAAAATGGGTCAAAAGAAGGACTTGACAGGCTCAGAAAAGTCAAAAATAGTGAGATATCTTGCAGAGGGATGCAGCACTCTTAAAATTGCAAAGCTTCTGAAGCGTGATCATCGAACAATCATGCGTTTCATTCAAGATAGTCAACAGGGTCGCAAGAAGCGTGTGGAAAAACCAAGGCGCAAAATAACTGCCCATGAACTGAGAAAAGTCAAGCGTGCAGCTGCCAAGATGCCACCAGTTTGGCCATATTTCAGAGCTGCAACATCACTGGAGTGCCCAAAAGCACAAGGTGTGCAATACTCAGAGACATGGCCAAGGTAAGAAAGGCTGAAAGACGACCACCACTGAACAAGACACACAAGCTGAAACGTCAAGACTGGGCCAAGAAATATCTCAAGACTGATTTTTCTAAGGTTTTATGGACTGATGAAATGAGAGTGAGTCTTGATGGGCCAGATGGATGGGCCCGTGGCTGGATTGGTAAAGGGCAGAGAGCTCCAGTCCGACTCAGGCGCCAGCAAAGTGGGGTGGAGTACTGGTTTGGGCTGGTATCATCAAAGATGAGCTTGTGGGGCCTTTTCGGGTTGAGGATGGAGTCAAGCTCAACTCCCAGTCCTACTGCCAGTTTCTGGAAGACACCTTCTTCAAGCAGTGGTACAGGAAGAAGTCTGCATCCTTCAAGAAAAACATGATTTTCATGCAGGACAATGCTCCATCACACGCGTCCAAGTACTCCACAGCGTGGCTGGCAAGAAAGGGTATAAAAGAAGAAAATCTAATGACATGGCCTCCTTGTTCACCTGATCTGAACCCCATTGAGAACCTGTGGTCCATCATCAAATGTGAGATTTACAAGGAAGGAAAACAGTACACCTCTCTGAACAGTGTCTGGGAGGCTGTGGTTGCTGCTGCACGCAATGTTGATGATGAACAGATCAAAACACTGACAGAATCCATGGATGGCAGGCTTTTGAGTGTCCTTGCAAAGAAAGGTGGCTATATTGGTCACTGATTTGTTTTTGTTTTGTTTTTGAATGTCAGAAATGTATATTTGTGAATCTTGAGATGTTATATTGGTTTCACTGGTAAAAATAAATAATTGAAATGGGTATATATTTGTTTTTTGTTAAGTTGCCTAATAATTATGCACAGTAATAGTCACCTGCACACACAGATATCCCCCTAAAATAGCTATAACTAAAAACAAACTAAAAACTACTTCCAAAACTATTCAGCTTTGATATTAATGAGTTTTTTGGGTTCATTGAGAACATGGTTGTTGTTCAATAATAAAATTAATCCTCAAAAATACAACTTGCCTAATAATTCTGCACTCCCTGTATATAATAAGTATACACTATATAATAAGTATAGCTCATTCTACACTATATAATAAGTATAGCACATTCTACACTATATAATAAGTATAGCTCATTCTACACTATATAATAAGTATAGCTCATTCTACTCTATATAATAAGTATAGCTCATTCTACACTATATAATAAGTATAGCACATTCTACACTATATAATAAGTATAGCACATTCTACACTATATAATAAGTATAGCACATTCTACTCTATATAATAAGTATAGCACATTCTACTCTATATAATAAGTATAGCACATTCTACACTATATAATAAGTATAGCACATTCTACACTATATAATAAGTATAGCACATTCTACTCTATATAATAAGTATAGCACATTCTACACTATATAATAAGTATAGCACATTCTACACTATATAATAAGTATAGCACATTCTACTCTATATAATAAGTATAGCACATTCTACACTATATAATAAGTATAGCACATTCTACACTATATAATAAGTATAGCACATTCTACTCTATATAATAAGTATAGCACATTCTACACTATATAATAAGTATAGCACATTCTACACTATATAATAAGTATAGCTCATTCTACACTATATAATAAGTATAGAACATTCTACACTATATAATAAGTATAGCACATTCTACACTATATAATAAGTATAGCACATTCTACACTATATAATAAGTATAGCACATTCTACTCTATATAATAAGTATAGCACATTCTACACTATATAATAAGTATAGCTCATTCTACACTATATAATAAGTATAGCACATTCTATTCTATATAATAAGTATACACTATATAATAAGTATAGCTCATTCTACACTATATAATAAGTATAGCACATTCTACACTATATAATAAGTATAGCTCATTATACACTATATAATAAGTATAGCTCATTCTACTCTATATAATAAGTATAGCTCATTCTACACTATATAATAAGTATAGCACATTCTACACTATATAATAAGTATAGCACATTCTACACTATATAATAAGTATAGCACATTCTACTCTATATAATAAGTATAGCACATTCTACTCTATATAATAAGTATAGCACATTCTACACTATATAATAAGTATAGCACATTCTACACTATATAATAAGTATAGCACATTCTACACTATATAATAAGTATAGCTCATTCTACTCTATATAATAAGTATAGCACATTCTACCCTATATAATAAGTATAGCACATTCTACACTATATAATAAGTATAGCTCATTCTACACTATATAATAAGTATAGAACATTCTACACTATATAATAAGTATAGCACATTCTACTCTATATAATAAGTATAGCACATTCTACACTATATAATAAGTATAGCACATTCTACACTATATAATAAGTATAGCTCATTCTACACTATATAATAAGTATAGCACATTCTACACTATATAATAAGTATAGCACATTCTACTCTATATAATAAGTATAGCACATTCTACACTATATAATAAGTATAGCACATTCTACACTATATAATAAGTAAAGCTCATTCTACACTATATAATAAGTATAGCACATTCTACACTATATAATAAGTATAGCATATTCTACTCTATATAATAAGTATAGCACATTCTACACTATATAATAAGTATAGCACATTCTACTCTATATAATAAGTATAGCACATTCTACACTATATAATAAGTATAGCACATTCTACACTATATAATAAGTATAGCACATTCTACACTATATAATAAGTATCGCTCATTCTACACTATATAATAAGTATAGCTCATTCTACTCTATATAATAAGTATAGCTCATTCTACACTATATAATAAGTATAGCACATTCTACTCTATATAATAAGTATAGCTCATTCTACACTATATAATAAGTATAGCACATTCTACACTATATAATAAGTATAGCTCATTCTACACTATATAATAAGTATAGCTCATTCTACACTATATAATAAGTATAGCACATTCTACTCTATATAATAAGTATAGCTCATTCTACTCTATATAATAAGTATAGCTCATTCTACACTATATAATAAGTATAGCACATTCTACTCTATATAATAAGTATAGCACATTCTACACTATATAATAAGTATAGCTCATTCTACTCTATATAATAAGTATAGCTCATTCTACTCTATATAATAAGTATAGCTCATTCTACACTATATAATAAGTATAGCACATTCTACTCTATATAATAAGTATAGCTCATTCTACTCTATATAATAAGTATAGCTCATTCTACACTATATAATAAGTATAGCACATTCTACTCTATATAATAAGTATAGCTCATTCTACACTATATAATAAGTATAGCACATTCTACACTATATAATAAGTATAGCTCATTCTACTCTATATAATAAGTATAGCACATTCTACACTATATAATAAGTATAGCTCATTCTACACTATATAATAAGTATAGCTCATTCTACACTATATAATAAGTATAGCACATTCTACTCTATATAATAAGTATAGCACATTCTACTCTATATAATAAGTATAGCTCATTCTACACTATATAATAAGTATAGCTCATTCTACTCTATATAATAAGTATAGCTCATTCTACGCTATATAATAAGTATAGCTCATTCTACTCTATATAAGTATAGCACATTCTACACTATATAATAAGTATAGCTCATTCTACACTATATAATAAGTATAGCTCATTCTACACTATATAATAAGTATAGCACATTCTACTCTATATAATAAGTATAGCTCATTCTACACTATATAATAAGTATAGCTCATTCTACACTATATAATAAGTATAGCTCATTCTACTCTATATAATAAGTATAGCTCATTCTACACTATATAATAAGTATAGCTCATTCTACTCTATATAATAAGTATAGCTCATTCTACTCTATATAATAAGTATGGCTCATTCTACACTATATAATAAGTATAGCACATTCTACACTATACATTAAGTGTAGCACATTCTACACTATATAATAAGTATAGCTCATTCTACTCTATATAATAAGTATAGCTCATTCTACTCTATATAATAAGTATAGCACATTCTACACTATATAAGTATAGCTCATTCTACACTATATAATAAGTATAGCTCATTCTACACTATATAATAAGTATAGCTCATTCTACACTATATAATAAGTATAGCTCATTCTACACTATATAATAAGTATAGCTCATTCTACACTATATAATAAGTATAGCTCATTCTACTCTATATAATAAGTATAGCTCATTCTACACTATATAATAAGTATAGCACATTCTACACTATATAATAAGTATAGCACATTCTACACTATATAATAAGTATAGCACATTCTACTCTATATAATAAGTATAGCTCATTCTACTCTATATAATAAGTATAGCACATTCTACACTATATAATAAGTATAGCACATTCTACACTATATAATAAGTATAAGCACATTCTACACTATATAAATAACGTATAGCTCATTCTACTCTATAAATAAGTATAGCTCATTCTACTCTATATAATAAGTATAGCTCATTCTACTCTCTATAATAAGTATAGCTCATTCTACTCTATATAATAAGTATAGCACATTCTACACTATTTAATAAGTATAGCTCATTCTAATCTATATAATAAGTATAGCTCATTCTACACTATATAATAAGTATAGCTCATTCTACACTATATAATAAGTATAGCTCATTCTACACTAAAATAATAAGTATAGCTCATTCTACTCTATATAATAAGTATAGCACATTCTACTACTATATAATAAGTATAGCTCATTCTACATCTATATAATTAGTATAGCTCATTCTACTATATAATAAGTATAGCACATTCTCACACTATATAATAAGTATAGCCACATTCTACTCTATATAATAAGTATAGCACATTCTACCTATATAATAAGTATAGCTCATTCTACACTATATAATAACGTATAGCACATTCTAACACTATATAATAAGTATAGCACATTCTACTCTATATAATAAGTATAGCTCATTCTACTCTATATAATAAGTATAGCTCATTCTACTCTATATAATAAGTATAGCTCATTCTACTCTATATAATAAGTATAGCACATTCTACACTATATAATAAGTATAGCTCATTCTACACTATATAATAAGTATAGCTCATTCTACACTATATAATAAGTATAGCACATTCTATTCTACAGGGAGTGCAGAATTATTAGGCAAATGAGTATTTTGACCACATCATCCTCTTTATGCATGTTGTCTTACTCCAAGCTGTATAGGCTCGAAAGCCTACTACCAATTAAGCATATTAGGTGATGTGCATCTCTGTAATGAGAAGGGGTGTGGTCTAATGACATCAACACCCTATATCAGGTGTGCATAATTATTAGGCAACTTCCTTTCCTTTGGCAAAATGGGTCAAAAGAAGGACTTGACAGGCTCAGAAAAGTCAAAAATAGTGAGATATCTTGCAGAGGGATGCAGCACTCTTAAAATTGCAAAGCTTCTGAAGCGTGATCATCGAACAATCATGCGTTTCATTCAAGATAGTCAACAGGGTCGCAAGAAGCGTGTGGAAAAACCAAGGCGCAAAATAACTGCCATGA